>NC_082668.1:43405075-43708106 GCF_025265405.1 Mesoplodon densirostris
TAAAAAAATGAAATCAACAGAACATCTACAGCTGAACAATACTGTATCTGATATGAAAAATACCTTTGGATCAATTTACCAACCAATTAGGAATTACAGAGACAAGGATTAGTGAATTATAAAATTATAGCAATAGAAACTATCAAAATAAACTAAAGGATTTCTGATTTCATTGTATGGAATAACTGTTATTCGATTTGACCTGCTCCTCTAAACAATTACATAATGGGCAATAGTCAATACAGAATGGTGATACCAGAAAGAATAGTGGATGAGTCCTACAATAGCCCCACTTTCTGCCTGGAGGCACTTTTTGGCTTCAGTAGAGGAGGAGGAACCCAAGAACAGTATGGGGATATCAGTGATTATGGAGATAAATTACAGAATTTGAGGAGGTTTAGCTGATTAAATGTGTGGAGCATATTTATTAGAGAGCGACCTGTGTCAACAAATATTTTGCCTCTACTCTAACTGGGGTTATTATGTTTTGTTCTCTTTTACTTAAGTGCAATGTATGAGGGTAAATGTATTGGGTGAGCCAAAAAGTGTCTTCAGTTTTTTAAGTAAATATAAAACACACATTTTTCATTTTTACCAAGACCTTTATTGAACAATGTATTCACCATTTTGTTCCACTACCTTGTGTCATTTTTCATTCAATTTCATAATGATGTCTTCCCAAACCTTTTTATCTTTTGAGTAAAGAACTGTTCCAGGTGCCTTTTACAATTTTCCAGGGAATGGAAATTTTTTCCATTAACAGACTTCTGTAAAGACAGAAATGTATGGAAATCCGAAGGTGCAATGTCTGGTGAATACAGTGGATGAATCAGAATTTCCCAGCCAAGCTGTAACAGTTTTTGCCTGGTCATCAAAGAAACATGAGGTCTTGCGTTATCCTGATGGAAGATTATGCATTTTCCGATGACTAATTCTGGATGCTTTTCATCGAGTGCCGCTTTCACTTGGTCTAATTGGGAGCAGCCCTTGTTGGAATTAATCATTTGGTTTTCGGAAGGAGCTCATAATAGATGACACCATTTCAGTCCCACTGTATACACAACAGCATCTTCTTTGGATTAAGACCACCCTGTGACGAGGTTGGTGGTGGTTCATTTCAGTTGCCCCATGATCTCTTCTCTTCCACATTATTGTACAGTATCCACTTTTCATCGACCATCACAATTTGTTTTTCTTTTATTAAACATCTTTATTGGAGTGTAATTTCTTTACAAGATTGTGTTACTTTCTGCTGTAAAACAAGATGAATAAATTATATGTATACATATATCCTCATATTCCCTCCTTCTTGTGTCTCCCTCCCACCCTCCTTATCCCACCCCTCTAGGTGGTCACAAAGCATGGGAGCTGATCTCCCTGTGCTATGTGGCTGATTCCCACTAGCTTCTATTTTACATATGGTAGTGTATATATGTCAATGCCACCCTCTCACTTTGTCCCAGCTTACCCCTCCCCCACTTTGTGTCTTCAGATCCATTCTCTACATCTGTGTCTTTATTCCTGCCCTGCCCCTAGGTTCTTCAGAACCTTTTTCTTTCATTTTTTTAAAGATTCCATATATGTGTGTTAGCATACAGTATTTGTTTTTCTCTTTCTGACTTACTTCACTCTGTATGACAGAGTCTAGGTCCATCCACCTCAAAGAAAATTACTCAATTTCGTTTCTTTTTATGGCTGAATAATATTCCATTGTATATATGTGTGACATCTTCTTTATCCATTCATCTATCGATGGACACATAGCTTGCTTCCAGATCCTGGCGATTATAAACAGTGCTGCAATGAACATTGTGGTACATGACTCTTTTTGAATTATGGTTTTCTCAGGGTATATGCCCAGTAGTGGGATTGCTGGGTCATATGATAGTTCTATTGTTAGTTTTTTAAGGAACCTCCATACTGTTCTCCATAGTGGCTGTATCAATTTACATTCCCACCAACAGTGCAAGAGGGTTCCCTTATCTCCACACCATCTCCAGCATTTGTTGTTTGTAGATTTTTTCATGATGGCCATTATGACCAGTGTGAGGTGATACCTCATTGTGGTTTTGATTTGCATTTCTCTAATGATTAGTGATGTTGACCATCCTTTCATGTGTTTGCTAGCAATCTGTATATCTTCTTTGTAGAAATGTCTATTTAGGTCTTCTGCCCATTTTTGGATTGGGTTGTTTGATTTTGGTTTTTTTTTTTTGATATTGAGCTGCATGAGCTGCTTGTATATTTTGGAGATTAATCCTTGGTCATTTGCTTTGTTTGCAAATATTTTCTCCCATTCTGAGGGTTGTCTTTTCATCTGGTTTATGGTTTCCTTGCTGTGCAAAGGCTTTTAAGTCCATTTGCTTATTTTTGTTTTTATTTCCATTTCTCTAGGAGGTGGGTCAAAAATGATCTTGCTTTGAGTTATGTCATAGCGTGTTCTGCCTATGTTTTCCTCTAAGAGTTTGATAGTTTCTGGCCTTACACTTAGGTCTTTAATACATTTTGAACTTATTTTTGTGTATCGTGTTAGGGAGTGTTCTAATTTCTTTCTTTTACATGTTGCTGTCCTGTTTTCCCAGCACCACTTCTTGAAGAGGCTGTTTTTCTCAATTGTATATTCTTGCCTCCTTTATCAAAGAAAAGGTGACCATATGTGTGTGGGTTTATCTCTGGGCTTTCTACCCTGTTCCATTGATCTACATTTCTGTTTTTATGCCACTACCATACTTCCTGATTACTGTAGCTTTGTAGTATAATCTGAAGCCAAGAAGCCTGATTCCTCCAGCTCCGTTTTTCTTTCTCAAGATTGCTTTAGCTATTTGGGTTCTTTTGTGTTTCCATAGAAATTGTGAAATATTTTGTTCTACTTCTGTGAAAAATGCCATTGGTAGTTTGATAGGGATTGCACTGAATCTGTAGATTGCTTTGGGTAGTATTGTCATTTTCACAATGTTGCTTATTCCAATCAAAGAACATGGTATATCTCTCCATCTGTTTGTACTGTCTTTAATTCCTTTCATCACTGTCTTATAGTTTTTTTGCATACAAGTCTTTTGTCTCCTTAGCTACGTTTATTCCTAGGTATTTTATTCTTTTTGTTGAAATTGTACATTGGAGTGTTTCCTTCATTTCTCTTTCAGGTTTTTCATCATTAGTGTATAGGTATGCTAGAAAAATCTTGCTACTTTACCAAATTCATTGATTAGCTCTAGTAGATTTCTGGTAGCATCTTTAGGATTCTCTATGTATAGTATCATGTCATCTGCAAACAGTGACAGCTTTACTTCTTCTTTTCCAATTTGGATTCCTTTATTTCTTTTTCTTCTCTGATTGCTGTGGCTCAAACTTCAAAAACTATGTTGAATAACAGTGGTGAGAGTGGCAACCTTGTCTTGTTCCTGATCTTTGTGAAAATGGTGTCTGTTTTTCACCAGAGAACTATGTTGACTGTGAGTTTGTCATATATATCCTTTACTATGTTGAGGTAAGTTCCCTCTATATCTACTTTCTGGAGAGTTTTTATCATAAATTGGTGTTAAATTTTGTCAAAAGCTTTTGCTGCATCTATTGATATTGTCATATGGTTTTTATCCTTCAATTTGTTAATATGATGTATCACATTAATTGATACACATATATTGAAGAATCCTTGCATTCCTGGGATAAACACCACCTGATCATGGTGTATGATCCACTTAATGTGCTGTTGGATTCTGTTTGCTAGTGTTCTGTTGAGGAGTTTTTGCATCTATGTTCATCAGTGATATTTGCCTGTAGTTTTCTTTCTTTGTGACATCGTTGTCTGGTTTTGAACTCAGGGTAATGGTTGTGCCATAAAATAAGTTTGGGAGTGTTCCTCCTTTTGCTATATTTTGGAAGAGTTTGAGAAGGATAGGTTTTAGCTCTTCTCTAAATGTTTGACAGAATTTGCCTGTGAAGCCATCTGGTCCTGGGCTTTTGTTTGTTGGAAAATTTTTAATCACACTTTCAATTTCAGAGCTTGTGATTGGTCTCTTTATATTTTCTATTTCTTCCTGGTTCAGTCCCAGAAGATTGTGCTTTTCTAAGAATTTGTCCATTTCTTCCAGGTTGTCCATTTTATTGGCAAATAGTTGCTTAGAGTATATCTCTCACGATCCTTTGTATTTCTGCAGGGTCAGATGTTACTTCTCCTTTTTCATGTCTAATTCTGTTGATTTGAGTCTTTTCCCTTTTTTTCTTGATGAGTCTGGCTAATGTTTTATCAATTTGTTTATCTTTTCAAAGAACCAACTTTTAGTTTTATTGATGTTTGCTGTCATTTACTTCATTTCTTTTTCATTTATTTCTGATCTGATCTTTATGAGTTCTTTCCTTCTACTAACTTTGGGGTTTTTATTTTCTTTCTCTAATTGCTTTAGGTGTAAGGCTATGTTGTTTATTTGAGATTTTTCTTGCTTCTTGAGGTAGGATTGTATTGCTATAAACTTCCCTCTTAGAACTGCTTTTGCTGCATCCCATTGGTGTTTGGTAGTTGTTTCTTCATTGTCATTTTTTTCTAGGTATTTTTTGATTTCCTCTTTGATTTCTTCAGTGATCTCTTGGTTATTTAGTAGCATATTGTTAAGCCTCCATGTGTTTGTATTTTTTACATTTTTTCCCTGTAACTGATATCTAGTCTCATAGCATTGTGGCTGGAAAAGATACTTGATATGATTTCAATTTTCTTAAATTTACAAAGGCTTGATTTGTGAGCCAAGATATGATCTATCCTAGAGAATATTCCATGAGCACTTGAGAAGAAAGTGTATTCTGTTGTTTTTGGATGAAACGTCCTACAAATATCAATTAAGTCCACCTTGTTTAATGTGTCATTTAAAGCTTATGCTTCCTTATTTATTTTCATCATGGTTCATCTGTCCATTGGTGAATGTGGGGTGTTAATGTCCCCTACTATGATTGTGTTACTATTGATTTCCCCTTTTATGGGTGTTAGCATTTGCCTTATGTATTGCAGTGCTCCTATGTTGGATGCATAAATATTTACAATTGTTATATCTTCTTCTTGGGTTGGTCCCTTGATCATTATGTAGCGGTCTTCTTTGTCTCTTGCAATAGTTTTTATTTTAAAGTCTATTTTGTCTGATATGAGAATTGCTACTCCAGCTTTCTTTTGATTTCCATTTGCATGGAGTATCTTTTTCCACGCCCTCACTTTCAGTCTGTATGTGTCCCTAGATCTGAAGTGAGTCTCTTGTAGACAGCATATACACAGGTCTTGGTTTTGTATCCATTCAGCCAGTCTATGATTTCTGGTTGGGACATTTAATCCATTTATATTTAAGGTAATTAGGTATCTTAAATTAAGACTTTGTAATAGGCAATGTTCCTATTACTATTTTCTTAATTGTTTTAGGTTTGGTATTGTAGGTCTTTTCCTTCTCTTGTGTTTCCTGCCTAGAGAAGTTCCTTTAGAATTTGTTGTAAAGCTAGTTCAGTGGTGTTGAATTTTCTTAGCTTTTGCTTGTCTGTAAAGGTTTTAATTTCTCCGTCGAATCTGAATGAGATCCTTGCTGGGTTGTGTAATCTTGGTTGTAGGTTTTTCCTTTTCATTACTTTAAATATGTCCTTCTACTCCCATCTGGCTTGAAGAGTTTCTGCTGAAAGATCAGCTGTTAACCTAATGTGGATTCCCTTGTTTGTTATTTGTTGCTTTTCCCTTCCTGCTTTTAATATTTTTTGTTTTTAATTTTTGATCATTTGATTAACATGTGTCTTGGCGTGTTTCTCCTTGTATTTATACTGTATGGGACTCTCTGCTCTTTCTAGTTTTTATGGACTGTTTCCTTCCCCATATTAGGTAAATTTTCAACTATAAGCCTTCAAATATTTTCTCAGACACTTCTTTTTCTCTTCTTCTTCTGGGACCCCTATAATTTGAATGTTGTTGCATCTAATGTTGTCCCTGTGGTCTCTGAAACTGTTCTCAATTCTTTTTATTCTTTTTTTTTAATCCTGCTCTGTGGTAGATATTTCCAATATTTTATCTTGCAAGTCACTTAACCATTCTTCTTCCTCAGTTATTCTGTTATTGATTCCTTCTCAGTTATTCTGCTATTGATTCCTGCTATTGATTAAATTCTTAATTTCATTTATTGTGTTGTTCATCATTGTTTGCTCTTTAGTTCTTCTAGGTCCTTGTTAAACGTTTCTTGTATTTTCCCCATTCTATTTCCAAGATTTTGTATTATTTTTACTATCAATTACTCTGAATTCTTTTTCAGGTAGACTGCCTATTTTCTCATAATTTGTTTGGACTTCACCTTTCATCTGCTGCATATTTCTCTGTCTTCTCATTTTGCTTAACTTACTGTGTTTAGGGTCTCCTTTTTGCAGGCTGCAGGTTCATAGTTCCTGGGTTTTTTTTTTTTTTTTTGGTGTCTGCCCCCAGTGGGTAAGGTTGGTTCAGTGGGTTGTGTAGGCTTCCTGGTGGAGAAGACTGGTGCTTGTGTTCTGATGGATGAGGCTGGCTCTTTTCTTTCTGGTGGGCAGGACCACATCTGGTGGTGTGTTTTGGGTGTCCATGAACTTATGATTTTAGGCAGCTTCTCTGCTAATGGGTGGTGTTGTGTTCCTGCCTTCTAGTCATTTGGCATGGGGTGTCCAGCACTGGATCTGTCTGGTCATTGAGTGGAGCTAGGTCTTAGCATTGAGATGCAGATCTCTGGGAGAGCTCACTCCAATTGATATTATATGGGCCCGGGAGGTTTCTGGTGGTCCAATGTCCTGAACTTTGTTCTCCCATCTCAAAGACTCAGGCCTGACAGCCAGCTGGAGCACCAAGACCCTGTCAGCCACATGACTTACCTGTAAATGGGTTAAATTCTCCAGTCCGAAGACACAGGATGGCCAGCCTTCTGTGCTGCACTCAGTCCTCCAGCCAGGCACTGTCCTCCTGGCCTCGTCAATATGGAGAGCCTGCTTTAGATCCAGGTCCAGTTGCATTCCCTAGAGTCTAGAAGAAGCAGCCAATGCCCCTATTCTTCCTTACCCCCTCTGCAACGCATCACGATCCTGGAGCCCACAATTTGTTTTAAGGATGGAACATTTTAATTACGTTTTAGTAAAGAATCAGATGCAGAAATACAGTGAAGGAGGTTTTTTTTTTGCTTAATGTACTTGGAATCCAAACATCAAAGTGATTAACATAACCAAGCTGCTGCAAATGATTTTCAAAGCTTGATTTGGATATTTTGAGTATGTTGGCTATCCTCCACGTGGTATAACATTGAATGTTCTCAATTACTGATTCTATTTGATCACTATCGATTTCAACTGGTCTCCTCAACCATGGAGCATCATCCAGGGAGAAATCTCCAGCACAAAACTTTGCAAACCACTTTTGACATGTTCGATCAGTCACAGTACCTTCTCCATACACTGCACAAATCTTTTTTTTTTAGCGTCTTAGTTGCATTTTTACCTTTCTTGAAATAATAAAGCATAATATGCCAAAAATGTTGTTTTTCCTTCCATCTTCAATATTAAAATGGCTATATAAAAATTCACCAATTTTGATAAGTCTTTCTTTAAATGCATGCTATATGACAGCTGTCACATACAATCTAACAAAATTGTTTCGAATGAAGTTAAAGACAATTAAGTTCCACTCAAGCCATCTTATGGAAAAAAAAAACAAGGGAAACTTTTGGCCCACCCAATAATTCCTTATCCTAAAAACATAAAAAATGAACTTAATTTAAAAATTTTTAATTAAAAATGAGTTATTTTTTTCATAATATAATTATTCCTCTTATTATAATAATGGTGTTCTACAATTACAGATTCAAATAAGATGGAAAACATTGGTACATGTTACATCAATGCTTCAAATTCTTATGCATTATAATTTTATAGACTTGAACAAAGTCTATTTTACAAACAGCAAAATGACATAAATACATTTTCCCTGTTAACTCTCCATTTTTATCCACCAATTTTTACTTCATTGTTTGTTCTACTCTGTTCTCTGATCTGTCAAAACAGGCACAGAAATACATGGTACGTAAAATGATACTAAAGATTTGAAACAACTGGTTAGCAAAACACTAATGTACTCTTAAATAATAATGTAATTCTGAAAATATCTCAGAAGATATACTATGATTTTCTTATGCATTTTCCAAGGAGCTAATCTATCCGTTTTTTATTTCTAATGTACTTATAACAAAACCAGCATAAAATACAATTGATATTGACTAAATTTATGCAGAGTAATTTTTCATAAATAAAAGAACAAAATGTAAAAATATTTCTCCTAATATTAAAAAGTGAAATAAATTGAACTGAGGAAAATTACACTTTCTAGAAATAATGCAGAATAAAACCAAATAATGAATGAATGAATACAATAAAAAGCAACATTGTATGAAATTTACATAAAGATAAATATTTTAGATGAATTTAAAGCTAAAAGTTTTAGCATGCAGAATTTTTTGGGGGGGTTTACATATATTTATTTCATTCAATCCTAAGAACTACCCCAGGAGATAGGTACAATTATTATCCTCATTTTACAAATGAGAAAACAGAGGCACAGAATGTTTATGAATTAGCCCATTACTTATACATAATAAAACTTTACAGTGAATCAAGGAAATTAATTTAAAATTGCTATAACTTTTATCGGTTTTAATAATGATATATGTATTTGATATGCCATGGTCCACCATACCTTTTTTTTTTTAACATCTTTATTGGAGTATAATTGCTTCACAATGGTGTGTTAGTTTCTGCTTTATAACAAAGTGAATCTGTTATACATATGTTCCCATATCTCTTCCCTCTTGTGTCTCCCTCCCTCACACCCTCCCTCTCCTACCCCTCTAGGTGGTCACAAAGCACCGAGCTGATCTCCCTGTCCTATGCAGCTGCTTCCCACTAGCTATCGATTTTACATTTGGTAGTGTATATATGTCCATGCCACTCTCTCACTTTGTCACAGCTTATCCTTCCCCCTCCCCACATCCTCAAGTTCATTCTCTAGTAGGTCTGTATCTTTATTCCCATCTTGCCCCTAGGTTCTTCATGAACATTTTTATTTTCTTTTCTTAGATTCCATATATATGCGTTAGCATACAGTATTTGTTTTTCTCTTTCTGACTTACTTCACTCTGTAGCATGTAGAATTTTGACATGGTAGAAATGATAGTAACAAATACTAAATTGGCAGTTTCAGAAAATAGAGGCAATAACATTTTCTATGGCCAAATGATAAATGATGAGTAAAATCACTGAACATTTTATTCCAAATAATTTGATCTAGATGAAGACACACTGTCAATATGTCATGACAATTTTAATAAACAGAAAGTATTTAATTGCATGTTGTAATACTTATCAAAAGTAAATTGGCTTAATGGAGTTTCACTGAAAAATACTTTATGAAAATTCAACAATAAAAATCATATAAGTGTTTGCATTTATGTGCAAAAGGTAAAGATTTAGATAAGGTGCCAGTATTACAGATAGCTCATTCTACTCATTCTTGCTAAGACTATTAAGGCATGTAACAGATTTCTCCAGAATAGTTATTATCCCATTTTAATGCATTTTTTTAGGAAATATATTTTATATTAGAAGTCAGGTAAAATTAATTATAAAATCATAATTACAATTTAGTTTAGATATTTCTTTTTAAAGAAAAGAAAAAAGAAAACTCTGTTGCAAGTAAAGTCTTTGGCTAGAAGGTAAATTAATGCACAGAATCCTCAAGAACATTGAAATTTTCCATAGATATCAGCTTGTCAGAAGAATGGAAAGAAGATCAGATCCTCTGAATTCCAGGCAGAGTTATGAGAGATGTCATTAAAAAATAGTAAGTTATTTAAATATCATAATTCTATGAGAATTTTACACACTGTATGATTTTTTTAAATAAGTTTATTTATTTAATTTATTTATTTTTGGCTGTGTTGGGTCTTCATTTCTGTGCACAGGTTTTCTCTAGTTGCAGTGAGCCGGGGCTACTCTTCATTGCAGTGCGTGGGCTTCTCATTGCAGTGGCTTCTCTTGTTGTGGAACATGGGCCCTAGGCATGTGGGTTTCAGTAGCTGCAGCATGCGAGCTCAGTAGTTGTGGCTCACGGGCTCTAGATCACAGGCTCAGTATTTGTGGCACACAGGCTTAGTTGCTCCGTGGCATGTGGTATCTTCCTGGACCAGGGATCGAAACCATGTCCCCTGCATTAGCAGGTGGATTCTCAATCCCTGCACCACCAGAGAGGCCAGACAGTGTATGATTAAAATACTACATTATAGCCTTTACATAATAGATAGCTTAATAAAATCATTTTCTTAAGAAATTTGTAACTAAATTTCCCAAAATCACGGTTTTGTGTAATTTGAATATAAGTAAAAGAAAATAAAACATGAAAGAGTAATAGAAAATATAAATAAAAGGAGTTAGGAGCATAATAAATTAATCAAATATGATTAGTCTTAAAATAGAGCATGACAATGATATTGTCTATCTTTCTAGGTAGGTTTAAGCCCCAAAATATAATATTTGATATATTTTCATTTTTTAAATTAGGTAAAAGGAATTGATTTACTTTTGTAAGTTTAAAATCTGAGTATCAACATCAAAGTTAAATGATATAAATCTTTAGTTTTAATCATGGAATAGATAAATGAAGAAAATATTAAATATTTCAAAGTATTTCTATAAAATAATGTGAAGACTATTATATTAAAGATATTAACATTTGTTTGATGCTCTGGATAGCATTGGAATTTCCATAATTGGCATTCTAGTAATTACCTATTGTAAAGTTCTACATCAAATTCTGGACATTGAACTTTTACATTGTTTACAGCCAGAAGGAAAGACATTTTAATATTTTCCCCTCATATTTTCCATTTTTACTTTCCATTTTATTTTACATTTTTTTTATTAACACAAATGGACAAAATACTATAATACATGGTTATACTGTTATTTATTCATAGCCAAATCTGTTGACAGACTGTTTTTTTCTCTTTGTAATTATGTCAACATGTAAATTTCCCAAGAAATCTATAGTTCATTGTGCATACTAACATGGCTTAAACATTTTTAATAGAGCAAATATTTCATTTTATTAATGTGACCTAGGAAATTTAATCCTTAAGTATTTGGACCTGCATCTACCTCAAGTTTCAGTCCCATTTGTATGTTCCTATTTCCAGCCAACTCTCAAACTTGCCAAAATTCAAAACTTGAACTTTAGTTCACTCTTGTTCATTTCCTTTGGCACCAAAAACAGTTAGGGCTTTGCCTGCCCCTACTCTGTTAAAATAAATGTTGTAAAGGTCAACAGTGATCTCCACATTGCTAAATTCAGTACCCAATTCCCGTCATTCATCTTACTTGACTTATTAACATTTGACCAAGGAGCTGCTTCAGACTCTTTCACTTGGCTTCTATTCCTTCTCACTCTCCTTTTCTGGTTCCTCCATTCTTTAAATTCCAAATGTTGGAATATCCAACATCTCAGTATTTCTACATTTTCTTCACAATTACACTCATGCCACAGGTGGTTTTATTCACTGACAACTTTAGAAATCATCTGTTCCCTAATGATTCACAAATACTTATATTTGGCCTAACTTCACCTCTGAACTCCAGACTCTTATGACCAACTTTGCCAACTGACAACTCTCCTTAGATGTATAATGAGCATATCAAATTTGTATGCACAAAATCATACACCTAATTTTTCACTAATTCCTCATTTATTTTCCCCATGTAGATTTATTTCCTAAGTCTGCCATAACAAGTTATCACAAACTTGGTGGCTAAAAATAACAGAAATTTATTCTCTCACAGTTCTGGAAGCTAGAAGTCTGAAATCAAGGTGTTGGCAGGATTAGTTCTTTTCAGAGGCTCCAAGGGTAAACCCACTCCATGTCTATCCCCTAAGTTTGGTTGGTTGCCAGTGATCTTTTGTGTCCTTTGGCTTGTAGATGCATCACTCTAATCTCTGCCTCCATCTTTACATTTCCTGCTTCTCTGTGTGTCTCTGTACTTTGTCTCTTATAAGGACACTGTCATTGGATTTAGGACTCACTGTCATCTAGTATTATCTCATTTCAGTCCTTATCTTAAGAATCTGAAAAGACCTTTTTTCCAAATAAGTTCACAGTTTGAGCTTCTGGGTGGACATGAATTTGGGGGCACGTCTGTTCAATGGACTATGCCCTCTTTTACCCATTTCATTAAATTATAATTTTATACTTTCAGTCAGAAAGGACAAAATCCTCAGAGTACTCATTCCTTCTTTTCTTTCTCTTGTATACACACGATCCATCAGATCACTTGTGGCTTTTACCTTCAAATTACCTCCAGGAACTAACCACTATGTATCATCACTATCACTTAACACTCTGGTCCAAATTACCATCGTTTCAAACCTGAATTACTGCAACAGCCTCCTAAACTCCTTGTTCACCTTGCCCCTGTACTCTATGCTGAACATACTCAGACAAAAGCCAACGTCTTTAAAATGGCCTATAGGGCCATTACTTTTACCTCCCAAGCATTTCTTCTTTCTTTACTCACTTTAATGCAGGAATGGCAGTCTCCCCACAGGTCCTGCAACACAGCAAGCATCTTTCTATCTCACGTATTTTGCACTTATTGTCTCAATGTTTGAAAAAAAATTCTCCATATGTTCCACATTGCTCACTCTTCCACTTTTTTCATGTTTCTGTTTAAATAGCACCTTCTCAAACATAACATCTCTGATCATTTTAGGTAAATACTATTCTTTTCTCAACTATCTCTTTATTATTCTCTGTTCTTCATAGCTCATATGCTATTTGACACTATATATTTATTTGTTAGGGTGTTTACTGTCTTCTCACCCAGTAAAATGTTAAGCCTCTTAAGTTTAAAGACTTTGTTTTATTCCTAGATCCAAATTTATCACATGGTAGCTACTGAAATAATATTTGTTGGATTAATAAATGAATTAATTAATCCATCTTAAGTTCTGTCTTTACATATATGACTCCACTTGCAAATCACTTAGGCCTGTCAGAAATCCAAGAAGATTATTTCTGGCAACAGCTTCTATACCATGTTCACTTCTCAAACAGTGAATACATTCCTGAAATAAATATTGACTTAGAAATATTTTTAATGTTAAGAGATTAAAAAGGATAATTTTCAACTAGTACAATAGGTAACATTTTCCAGAGAGTAAAAAATGAATTGTTTCTTGTTCATTAATTTAAAATAGAATGTTTAATATTCTGTTTGATATCACTTTGCATTGTAATACACAACTTAATATATTTAATATATATTTTATTACTTGTCCAGTCCATAACATTTAAATAAAATGGAAAGAATGTTGTGACTGCAATAAGTAGAAAAATAGTTAAGCTCCATTTACAGAGCAAAAGCCAAGGTGTTTGATATGATGTCAAAGGCTGTTTAAATATATAATTCATCCCATCTGTTCTTCCCCTCACATAGCAAGTTTGCAAGTGGAAAAAAGGAAAAATTTGGCAATTCCTATCTCTGTTTTGATTAGTATAACTTCTGCTTTCTTGCAAGAAAATTCCTCCCTATACGTTAAAATATCCTGGAAGTTGCCATTACTTTCCCTCTCTTATGATGTTTTATGATTAAGAAATTTAATGTTAATTAAATTATATAATATCTCTTAATTATATATATGTATAAGCAATATGCCTTTTTATCTGAACAGCGTGCTTTATGAAAAGTCCAATGGTGCCTGTTGCCACAGTTTATTAGAGGGCAGAACAACTTAAATATAAAGATGTCATTCATCCCAAATTTCAAGCTGTGCTTAAGTTAAATTCCAAGGGAGAACAGATACAGGAGATTTGTGCCAGAACATTTCCCAATAGCAATATCAAAGAGAAATGAAGAATAATTTTCCTAATTGGAAATATGTGGGGAATATAAGGTAGGGAGGATTTAATTAATAGATTTGGAGTAAGGCCAGAACTGCAAGGTTAATACCTATGCTATTTCAAAGAGTGCCATGGGATCCTGAAATCCAAAGAGTGGTCAACAGTACTGGCAAGTTTTACTATGGATTAATTCTAATGCAGTTTTAAGCATTTCTCTGGTGTAAGTATTTTACGTAAACTGTTTCATGTGTTTTGTAATTCTTTTTTTTTTCCTACCAACACTTTCTAAGCTCAGGTAATGAAATTTATTACTTAATATGATGTTTTATTTTTCAATTAATTTTTATTGGAGTATAGTTGCTTTACAATGTTGTGTTAGTTTCTACTGTACAGCAAAGTGAATCAGCCATACATATACATATATCCCCACTTTTTTGCATTTCCTTCCCATTTAGGTCACCACAGAGCAGTGAGTAGAGTTCCCTGAGCTATACAGTAGGTTCTCATTAGTTATCTATTTTATACGTAGTATCAATAGTGTATATATGTCGATCCCAATCTCCCAATTCATCCCACCCCTCCTTTCCCCCTTGGTATCCATACGTTTGTTCTCTACATCTGTGTCTCTGTTTCTGCTTTGCAAATAAGTTCATCTATACCATTTTCTAGATTCCACATATATGTGTTAATATATTTGTTTTTCTCTTTTTCTCTTTCTGACTTACTTCACTCTGTATGACAGTCTCTAGGTCCATCCACGTCTCTACAAATGACCAAATTTTGTTCCTCTTTATGGCTGAGTAATATTCCATTGTATATATGTACCACTTCTTCTTTATCCATTCCTCTGTTGATGGACATTTAGGTTGCTTCCATTTCCTGGCTATTGTAAATATTGCTGCAATGAACATTGGGGTGCATGTGTCTTTTGGTATTATGGTTTTCTCTGGGTATTCACCCAGTAGTGGGATTTCTGGGTCATACAGTAGTTCTATTTTTAGTTTTTTAATAAGCCCTTCATTTGCTTTAATACTTCTGATTTTTAATATAGCTATCACAGAATGTCATTAGTTAACTATCAATCCCCCACTATATACATAATATATATATATATACATAATATAATTCATTCATATTTAATATGATGCTCTTAAAAGAATATGAACACATTAAAGAAATATAATAATAGCCTAGTATCTCACGAAAATGGTCTATCATGTTTTTGGAAGAAAATCTACTTGAGTTATTAAATAAAATTTTCTAAGATAACATGACAATTACTGTGACCAAATATTGCCAGAAAAATTTTGATCATTGTTAATGGCAAAGTCTGGTTCCAGATGTAATTTTTTATAAAAGGTAACAATCTTCAGGACACAAGGTACAGAAATGAGCAAAAAAGTGCTTAGGTATTATGATTAAATGTCACATCAAATACTGTAGTTTATATTTGAAATATACTAGACTTTGGACAAGAGGAAGCAACAGATTGTTATCCCTGAGAGATGGAAACAAAGGAAACAAGCCCTCCGATTGCCCTGGCTTTATGCCTGAAGGCAATTTCAGAAATTCAAGGACAAGGAGCATGTATTCAAAAAGAGCCTGATAATCTCACTGAGTTTAAACAGATAATTGACATTTGGGGAGGCTAAAGTAGCTGGAAGTTATAAGGCAGAGCCCTAGAAAGGAAATACATAGAAAAAAGCCTCAGAGATATGCAGAGGATCTTTGCTTTATATTGAACTGCACAAGCATAAGGTGAAATTTCACACCTACACACACCATACACACACACACACACACACACACACACAAACACTATGGAAAGCTGTAAACTGAACCATTCCCAGATCTCACACAGGTTGGAGAGACTTTCAAGTTCTGACCAGCCAGGATGGAGAATCCTTGGGCAGCAAATGGGATATTTAAAAACAAACCTCAAGAAGGTACATTTCAGTATAAGGCTGAAATATACATGGAGTAACATCTATTTTAGTCCTGTGTTAACAAAGTTTAAAAACAGGTCTTAAAGGAATCAAAATGACCTGCAAATAATATAACTGCCTTAAAATTAAAACTTCAAATCTCCTTATATAATGGAAAACATAACATTTAAACATTTAAAATTATAATATTTTCCGTGTTTGGTATTAAAGAAAGGTTTCTAGGGACTTCCCTGGTGGCACAGTGGTTAAGAATCCCGCTGTCAATGCAGGGGACACGGATTCGATCCCTGGTCTGGGAGGATCCCGCATGCTGCAGAGCAACTAAGCCCACGTGCCACAACTACTGAGCCTGCCCTCTAGAGCCTGAAAGCCACAACTACTGAAGCCCGCACGCCTAGAGCCTGTGCTCTGCAACAAGAGTAGCCACCATAATGAGAAGCCCGCGCACCGCAATGAAAAGTAGCCTCTGCTCGCTGCAACTAGAGAAAGCCTGCAAGCAGCAACGAAGATCCAGTGCAGCCAAAAAAGAAAAAAAAAAAGTTTCTAGACATGCCAAGAGGCAGAAATGTGTATATAGAAACTTCTAAGGAAACTACAAAATAAAACCTACCAGAATTAATTAGAAAGATTAGTCAGTGAGTTTATCAGTAAAAAAGGTCGCTGAACACAAGTTAAATATAAAATATCAGTTACATTTCTATATATTAGCAATAAACAATCAGAAATAGATATTTTAAAGGTGTCTCATGATACCATTAAAAATAAAATTCAGAAGAATTTAACAAACTTGTGCAAGATTCAAACTTGAAAATTATAAAACATTGCTGAGAGAAATTAATAAAGGTTTAAACAAATTTATCAAAAATCCATATTTTTAGGATGAAAATTCTCCCTGAATTGAAGTATAGATTCAATACAATCCCAGTCAAAATCACATTAGGGTCTAACAAAGACAATGATGAATACTAAATTTATGTAGCAATGCAAAAACATTAGTCAAAAAACTCCTGACTTAAAAATATATTATTGTGCTATAGTAATCAATACTGTTTGCTGGATTAGGGATAGAAATATAAATTGATTGAATAGAGTAGAGTCTGAAATAGACCCATAAAGTGAACTGATTTTTTACAAAAGGGCCCAGGCAATTTAAAGGCAAAAAGTTAGTATTTTCAACAAATAGTGCTGAAATCCCCAGATATTCCAACAAAAACTCAAAATGAAACATAAATGGTAAAAACTAAAACTATTAACTTTGTAGAAGAAAACATAGGAATAAATCTTCATAACCATGAAGTAGGCAAAATAATAATAGAAAACCGTAAAACAAAGTCCAAACCCTAAAAGAAGAAATGTAAAACTGGAGTTCACAAATACTAAAACATTCTGATCTGAAAAATTATAAAGTTAAAACATTTTTTTTTTTTTTTTTTTTTGCGTTATGCGGGCCTCTCACTGTTGTGGCCTCTCCCGTTGCAGAGCACAGGCTCCGGACGCACAGGCTCAACGGCCATGGCTCACGGGCCCAGCGGCTCCGCGGCATGTGGGATCTTCCTGGACCGGGATGCGAACCCGCATCCCCTGCATCGGCAGGTGGACTCTCAACCACTGCGCCACCAGGGAAGCCCCAAGTTAAAACATTTTTTAAATGAAGCTATAGAGTGGATGAAAATATCCACAATACAATAATACATGTATCTGGCAAATTACTAGTATCTAAATTGCATAAAACTCTTAGAACTCAATAATGAAGAATAACCCCAAAAATGTGCAAAATATCTGAACAGATACTTCATGGAATAAGATACACAGCTGACTGATGAGGACAAGAAAAAATGCTCAACAATGTTAGTCATTAGGCAAATATTAACTGAAACCACAAAGAGATACCACTGTACACCCGCTAATAATATAATGGCTGATATTAAAAACACTGACACTACCAAGTGTTGGCAAAGACATGGAGCAGGAGGAATGTTCCCAGTGAGAATGAATAGGGTTAAAACCACTTTGGAAAACCAGTATGGCAGTTTCTTGCAAAGTTTGACTTTTTTTTTTTTTTTTTTTTTTTGCAGTATGCAGGCCTCTCACTGCCATGGCCTCTGCCAATGCAGAGCACAGGCTCCAGACGTGCAGGGTCAGCGGCCATGGCTCATGGGCCCAGCCGCTCCACGGCACGTGGGATCCCCCCAGACTAGGGCACGAACCCATGTCCCCAGCATCATCAAGCATACTCTCAGCCACTGCACCACCAGGGAAGCCCACGACATGTCTTTTATAAATGACTAATTACACTCCTAAATATATGACTCTAAAAAAGATGATGACTAAACCTCAACAAGTTTATAAAGAGCAAAAAAACCAAACATACAAGAGTTCATGCTGTATGATTCCATTTATAAGTAGCTCTAGGTAAAACAAATCTAATCTGTAGTGATAGCAGATCAGTGGTTGCTTAGATCTAGGTAGATGTGTATAGACATCTACACACATCATCTGCCATGTGTAGACAGCAGATGAAGAAAAAGGTCACTAAGGAAATCTTCATTGTTATGAATGCATTCTATATCTTGGTTGTAGTGCTGGTTACATAAGCATATGCATTTGTCAACTCACTTTCAAAATGGGCATATTTTATTGCTTGAATTATATTGTATCAAAGCTTTGTTTAAAAAGTCTAGATAATAACCTTCTTTTAAAATAGAATTTTTTTTCTTTTTGGCTTGATGCCTTTTTGAGAGAGAGAGAGACAGAGACAGAATTTTTGGCTAAAATTTCAGATAAATATCTTACAAAACTCATAACAAGTATATTTCTGTAATATATTTTGAAATTTTTTCATAGCACTTTATTATGATACCCTGAAACTATTCAATCACATAATTTAAAAGACTGCAATTAAAATAATTATTTTTAGAAATAAAAAGTTCAGTTCATGTTCAGAAAGGGGAGAACACTTTTACAAATAAATAAATGAAATATATGACTAACGCAATTGCTAGTTTTCATATAGAAATAATTAGTGGCATTAATTCCTGCTTTTAAAGTATTTAAAAATATAAATATATAAATGTTCATTCTATTTTCTCTTCTTTAAGTTATAAGGTAAAAATAAATTTTATAGTTCTGATCATTTTGCTGATAAAAATGATTGACAAATATTATATACTTTGAGAAATTAATTGTGTGACATTGTGTCACATCAGAATAAAGTCTAAAATAGATATTCATGGAAATATACCAAATATATGACAATCTAGACATGTCTCAAATGTAGAAGATATATCTTTCACTATTTCATTATCATCATCTACAAGCTAGTCAATGAAATTTCCCCCTTTCCAATTACTGACTGCTGCATAACAAACCGCTCCAAAATTTAGTGGATCAAAACAATGGCAATGTAAATATTTGCTTGCAAATTTGCAATTTGGGAAGGTCAGTGGGGACTGCTCTTCTCTTCTTCACTTGGCATGAATCAGGGTATCATGAAGGTTGGGAATTGGATTCATCTAAGGATTTTCTCTCTCACATGTTGGGTGGTTGATGTGCACTGTAAAGTGAGATATCAACTAGAGTTGTATCTTAACTTTCTCAAAGTATGGTGGTGGGTTTTAAGGGTGAATATCGCAAGAAAGCGCAGAATGGAAACTGTATTTCCATTTTGGCAGAATTTGCTAATAGTGAAAATATGTATATATCATGACCCAGAAATTCTACTAATAGGTGTAGGACCAACATAAGTATATATTTATACCAAACACATGTACAAGAATTCCAATAACATTTATGTCAAATAAACAATAGAAAAATAAAAATAAAATAAAATAAAAATAAACAATAGAAAAATAAACAATAGAAACACCCCAAATATTCATTGACAATAGGATGGGTAAATTAAAATATATTTACTATACAAACTATTGCTATGTGCAACAATAGGATGGATTTGTAAGCATACTCCTGAATGAATGTTTGCAAATGAAGCTAGACTTTAAAAAGTACAGAAATTAGGGGCTTCCCTGGTGGCACAGTGATTGGGAGTCCGCCTGCCGATGCAGGGGACGCGGGTTCGTGTCCCAGTCCGGGAGGATCCCACATGCCGTGGAGCGGCTGGGCCCATGAGCCATGGCCGCTGGGCTTGCGCGTCTGGAGCCTGTGCTCCGCAACGGGAGGGGCCACGGCAGTGAGAGGCCTGAGTACCACAAAATAAATAAATAAATAAAATAAAAATAAAAAGTACAGAAATTATAATTCAATTTGCATAAAATTTGAAACCTCTAAAAAAAGCCTGTGCAGGTTAAAGTCATGATAAGTATTAGATTGGAAGGAGGTTACCAACTTGAGGGAGGCATTAGAGAAAGCTGGTTACATTTTTCATTTGGATGCTGATTACATTAGTGATTTTACTTCATAAAAAGGAATTGAGCTATGAACTTAACACAAACAATTTTCTGTGTAAATATTATTTTAATAAAATTTTACTGAAAATACATGCACAGATGAACATTTCATATAATTTTCATATTCCTTGACTGTATGTTCCTTTGGAATTGTTTTAATTCCATGACAGTATGTTATTAAAATAAAATTATATATTAATTTTCTATGTTTTTTAAAACGACACAAATAAAACTTTTAAAAAGCCAATTTTTAGATAAGAACTGTTAAAAAAATACAGACAGGAAAATGATTGCCTATTAACAAGGAGACAGCTCAAGAAAAGCATAAAATAAAGTCTCTAAGGAATGAGCTTCAGAAACCTAGTTCAAGGACATATGGGTTGGACCCAGTACTGAAGGCCACAGGCTCTTTGGTGGGACTAATGGCAGACACCAGGAGGGCTCAAGCCAAGGAGTACTTCCCAGAACTTCTGCTGCCAGTGTCCTTGTCCCTGTGGTGAGCCACAGCCATGCCCCACCTCTGCAAGATAACCTCCAACACTAGCAGCCATGTGGCTGACAGGGTCTTGGTGCTCTGGCTGGCTGTCAGGCCTGATGCACTGAGGTAGGAGAGCCGAGTTCAGGACACTGGGCCACCAGACACCTCCCAGACCCATGTAATATCAATCATCAAGATGTCTCCCGGAGATCACCATCTCAATGCTAAGACCCAGCTCCACTCAATGACAAGCAATATCCAGTGCTGGATACCCCATGCCAAACAACTAGTAAGACAGTAACACAACCCCACCCATTAAGAGAGAGGCTGCCTAAAATCATAATATTCACAGACACCCCAAAACACACCACTGGACGTGGTCCTGCCCACCAGAAAAACAATATCCAGACTCATCCACCTGAACAAAAGCACCAGTCACCTCAACCAGGAAACCTACACAACCCACTGACAAACCTTACCCACTGGTGGCAAACTCGAAAAACAACAGGAACTATGAAACTGCAGCCTGTGAAAAGGAGACCCCAAACACAGTAAGTTAAGCAAAATGAGAAAATAGAGAAATACGCAGCAGATGAATGAGCAAGGTTAAAACCTACCAGGCCAAACAAATGCAGAGGAAATAGGCAGTCTACCTGAAAAGAACTCAGAGTAATGATAGCAAAGATGATCCAAAATCTTGGAAATAGAATTGGGAAAATACAAGAAACATTTAATAAGGACCTACAAGAACTAAAGACCAAACAAACAATGAAGAACAACATAATAACCAAAATTAAAAATTCTCTAGAAGGAATCAATAGCAGAATAACCAAGGCAGAAGAATGGATAAATGCCTTGCAAGATAAAATAGTGGAAATAACTACCACAGAGCAGAAAAAAGAAAAAAAGAATGAAAAGACTGGAAGACATTCTCAGAGACCTCTGGGACAACATTAAATGCACTGACATTCAAATTATAGCAGTTCCAAAAGAAGAAGAGAAAAAAAAAAAAAGGACTGAGAAAATATTTGAAGAGATTTTAGTTGAAAATTTTCTTAATATGGGAAAGGAAATAGTCAATAAACTCCAGGAATCACAGAGAGTCCCAAACAGGATAAATCCAAGGAGAAACATGCATAGACACATATTAATCAAACTATAAAAAATTAAATAAAAAGAAAAAATATTAAAAGCAGCAAGGGAAAAGCAACAAATAACATACAAGGAAATCCCCATAAGGTGAAAAGCTGCTCTTTCAGCAGAAATTCTGTAATCTAGAAGGGAGTGGCAGGATATATTTAAAATGATGAAAGGGAAAAACCTACAACAAAGATTACTCTACACAGCAAGGAACTCATTCAGATTTCATGGAGAAATTAAAACCTTTACAGAGAAGCAAAAGCTAAGAGAATTCAGAACCACCTATCCAGCTTTACAGCAAATGCCAAAGGAACTTCCCTAGGCAGGAAACACAAGAGAAGGAAAAGACCTACAATAACAAACCCAAAACAAGTAAGAAAATGGTAATAGGAATATACATATCGCTAATTACCTTAAATGTAAATGGATTAAATGTTCCAACCAAAAGACATAGACTGGCTGTACGGATACAAAACAAGACCCATATATATGTTGTCTACAAGAGACCCACTTCAGACCTAGGGACACATACAGACTGAAAGTAAGGGTATGGAAAAAGATATTCCATGCAAATGGAAATCAAAAGAAAGGTGGAGTAGCAATTCTCATATCAGACAAAATAGACTTTAAAATAAAGACTATTACAAGAGACAAAGAAGGATGCTACATAATGATCAAGGGATCGATCCAAGAATAAGATATAACAATTGTAAATATTTATGCACCCAAGACAGGAGCACCTCAATACATAAGGCAAATGCTAACAGTCCTAAGAGTGGAAATTGACAGTAACACAGTTATAGTAGGGGACTTTAACACCCCATTTTCACCAATGGACAAATCAACAAAATAAAAATAAACAAGGAAGCACAAGCTTTAAATGACCTATTAAACAAGATGGATTTAATTGATATTTATAGGACATTGCATCCAAAAACAACAGAATACACTTTCTTCTCAAGTGCTCATGGAACATTCTCTGGGATAGATCATATCTTGGGTCACAAATCAAGCCTTGGTAAACTTAAGAAAATTGAAATCATATCAAGTATCTTTTCCGACCACAACACTATGAATCTAGATACCAATTACAGGATAAAAAATGTAAAAAATGGAAACACATTGAGGCTAAATAATATGCTACTAAATAACCAATAGATAACTGAAGAAATCAAAGAGGAAATCAAAAGACAATGTAAACACGATGACCCAAAACCTATAGGATGCAGCAAAAGCAGTTCTAAGAGGGAAGTTTATAGCAATACAATCCTACCTCAAGAAACTAGATAAATCTCAAATAAACAACCTAATCTTACACCTAAAGCAACTAGAGAAACAAGAACAAAAACACCCCAAGTTAGCAGAAAGAAAGAAATCGTAACGAACGATCAGAAACAAATGAAAAATAAATGAGGGAAATGACAACAAAGATCAATAAAAATAAAGCTGTTTCTTTGAGAAGATAAAAAAAATTGATAAACATTAGCCAGACTCATCAAGAAAAATACAGAAAATACGCAAATCAGCAGAATTAGAAATGAAAAAGGAGAGAAGCAACAACTGACACTTCAGAAAGACAAAGCATGATGAGAGATTAACTACAAGCAACTATATGCCAACAAAATGGACATCCTGGAAGAAATGGACAAATTCTTAGAAAAGCACAACCTGCCAAGACTGATCCAAGAAGACATAGAAAATATGAACAGACCAATCACAAGCAATAAAATTGAAACTGTGAGTAAAACTCTTCCAACAAACAAAAGCCCAGGACCAGATGGCTTCACAGACAAAATCTATCAAACATTTAGAGAAGAGCTAACACGCATCCTTATTGAACTCTTCCAAAATATAGCAAGAGGGAGGAACACCCCCAAACTCATTCTATGAGGCCACCATCACCCTGAAAACCAGATAAAGATGTCACAAAAAAAGAACACTATAGGCCAATATCACTGATGAACATAGATGCAAAAATCCTCAACAAAATACTAGCAAACAGAATCCTATATCACATTAATAGGATCAAACGCCATGATCAAATGGACTTTAAACCAGGAATGCAAGGATTCTTCAATATATGCAAATCAATCAATGTGATACACCATATTAACAAATTGAAGGATAAAACCATATGATAATCTCAAAAGATGCAGAAAAACCTTTTGACAAAATTCAACACCCACATATGATAAAAATTCTCCAGAAAGTAGGCGTAGAGGGAATGTACGTCAACATAATAAAGGCCATATATGACAAACCCACAGCCAACATTGTTCTCAATGGTAAAAAACTGAAACCATTTCCACTAAGACCAGGAACAAGACAAGGCTGTCCACTCTCACCACTATTATTCAACATAGTTTTGGAAGTTTTAGCCATAGCAATCAGAGAAGAAAAAGAAATAAAGGAATCCAAATTGAAAAGAAGAAGTAAAACTGTCACTGTTTGCAGATAACATGATACTATACATAGAGAATCCTAAAGATGCTACCAGAAAACTACTGGAGCTAATCAATGAATTCGGTACAGTAGCAGGATACAAAATTAATGCACAGAAATCGATTGCATTCCTATACAATAATGATGAAAAATCTCAAAGAGAAATTAAGGAAACACTTCCATTTACCACTGCAACAAAAAGAATAAAATACCTAGGGATAAACCTATATAAGGAGGCAAAAGACCTGCATGCAGAAAACTATAAAACACTGATGAAAGAAATTAAAGAAAATACAAAGAAATGGAGATGTATACGATGTTTTTCGGCTGGAAGAATCAACATTGTGAAAATGACGCTACTACCCAAAGCAATCTACAGGTTCAATGCAATCCATATCAAATACGAATGGCATTTTTCACAGAACTAGAACAAAAAAACTTCACAATTTGTATGGAAACACAAAAGACCCTTAGGAGCTAAAGCAATCTTGAGAGAGAAAAATGGAGCCGGAAGAATCAGGCTTCCTGACTTCAGACAATACTACAAAGCTACAGTAATCAAGACAGTACGGTACTGGCACAAAAACAGAAATATAGCTCAATGGAACAGGATAGAAAGCACAGAGATATACCCATGCACTTATCTTTGATAAAACAGGCAAGAACACACAGTGGAGAAAAGGCAGCCTCTTCAATCAGTGTTGCTGGGACAACTGGATAGTTACATGTAAAAGAAAAAAATTAGAACACTCCCTAACACCATACACAAAAATAAACTCAAAATGGTTTAAAGACCTAAATGTAAGGCCAGACACTATAAAACTGTTAGAGGAAAACATAGGCAGAACACTCTATGACATAAATCACAGCAAGATACTTTTTGACCCACCTCCTAGAGAAATGGAAATAAAAACAAAAATAAACAAATGGGACCTAATGAAACTTAAAAGCTTTTGCATAACAAAGGAAACCATAAACAAGATGAAAAGACAACACTCAGAAATGGAGAAAATATTTGCAAAGGAAGCAACTGTGAAAATTTTAATCTCCAAAATACATAAACAGTTCATGAAGCTCAATAACAAAAAAATAAACAACCCGATCCAAAATGGGCAGAAGACCTAAACAGACATTTCTCCAAAGAAGATATACAGATTGCTAACAAACACATGAAAGGATGCTCAACATCACTAATCATTAGAGAAATGCAAATCAAAACTACAGTGAGGTATCACCTCACACCAGTCATAATGGCCATCTTCAAAATGTCTACAAACAATAATTGCTGGAGAGGGTTTGGGTAAAAGGGAACCCTCCTGCACTGTCGGTGAGAATGTAAATTGATACAGCCACTATGGAGAACAGTATGGAGGTTCCTTAAAAGCCAAAAACTAGAACTACCATATGACCCAGAAATCCCACTACTGGGCATATACCTTGAGAAAACCATAGTTCAAAAAGAGTTATGTACCATTTCATTGCAGCACTATTTACAAAAGCCAGGACATGGAAGAAACCTAAGTATCCATTGAGAGGTAAATGGATAAAGAAGATGTGGCACATAAATACAATGGAATATTACTCAGCCATAAACAGAAATGAGATTGAGTTATTTGTAGTGAGGTGGATGGGCCTAGAGTCTGTCATACTGAGTGAAGTAAGTCAGAAAGAGAAAAACAAATATCGTATGCTAACACATATATATGGAATTAAAAACAAAAATGGTCCTGAAGAACCTAGGGGCAGGACAGGAATAAAGATGCAGACATAGAGAATGGACTTGAGGAGACGGGGATGGGGAAGTGTAAGCTGGGACGAAGTGAGAGAGTGGCACTGACATATATGCACTACCAAATGTAAAATAGATAGCTAAGCAGCTACATAGCACAGGGAGAGCAGCTCCATGCTTTGTTACCCCCTAGAGGGGTGGAATAGGGAGGTGGGAGGGAGATGCAAGAAGGATAGGATATGGGGATATATGTATATGTATAGCTGATTCACTTTGTTATACAGCAGAAACTAACACAATGATGTAAAGCAATTAAACTCCAATAAAGATGTTAGAAAAAAAAAAGAACATATGGGTTGGCATAATCTAATGACATTGAAAAAAAATTTTTTTTTTGCTTTGGTGAAATTACTTTTAAAATCCATAAATAGAGAAAATGAGAATTGACAGAATTGTCACCTTAGTGACATTAGTATTATACTTAGCTTCAAAATAACTATCATTGTCTTAGTTTGAGAATGTATTTCTACCTGATTTAAGCTGTTCAATTGCTTATAAGTTGAGACAGTCATATTAATTTAGACTATATTGTAAATAAAAGTAGTCACAACTTACTTCCATATATGGGGCAATGGTCATTTATACATATTTCATTCATTCATTCAAAATCTATATAAAGGTATGGACAAGACAGGCATGTTCCACATCTTCATGAAGCCCATCAAATGGGGAATGTCATGGGCTGAAATGTGTCCTCCCAGCATTCATATGTTGAAGTCCCAACTCCCAATATCTAAGAATGTAATCATATTTGGAGATAAAGTCTTTAAATAGGTTACTAAGTTAAAATGAATCCATCAAGGTGGGGCCTTAATCAAATATAACTGATGTACTTATAGAAAGAGACAGAGATATCAGGAATGTGTGAACTGAGGAAAGGCAGTGTGAGGACAAAGGGAGAAGTCAACTGGCTGTAAGCCAAGGAGATGAGCCTCAGGTGAAATCAAACATGGCAACACCTTGATCTTGGCTAGCCTCCAGAACTGTGAAAAAATACATTTCTGTGGCTTAAGCCATCTTGTTTGTGGTATTTTGTTTTGGCAGTCCTAGTAAACTAATATCAGAAGTCATATCTTTAGAAGATACTCATATAGATAAGTACAAAATTGCCATTTTAGTAAGTATTACAGAGGAAAAGTATTTTTATAACATCAATTATCGGTCCTTATCCAGCCAGTAAAAGACCTAAGACATTGTTTTTATTTTAGACTAGAAAAGTGGATTGGACTTAGCAAGGTGAAGTGGGGATTATTGAAGGAACATCAAACAGGACTGATGGGAAAGACACTGGCCAATTCTAAGATCAGTGTGCCAGAAGAGTAAGAAATAAAGAGCACAATTGCACAAGCTAAAGTTGTATTGGTCAGTAGGGGACAAATAACATAAAATTAACCCTTCCTGGAACAATACTTTAGTGCCTTAATTATGTATGTTATTGTATATATATCATTATTACATATAATTATTAATTATGTAATAGTTATATATTATTGTAAAATATGTATAAACTGAATTAATATATGTACAAAATACACACACATATATATATATTCTTTTTTCAATGAAGCCTTGGGATTTATTATTCCATATAATTTTTATAACCAACTTTCAAATTCTGCCATAAATATTATATATATATGTATTAAATTAAACTTCTTTTACTGATAAGATATTTCGGTAAAATTTTAATCTCTACAATTCTAAGAGTATCCACTTGTGGATATGGTATTACTTTCTTTTGTTTGTTATTTTATGTTTAAATAATTTTAGATTTACTAAAGTGTTATGCAGATAGTGTAGAGTGCTCCATTTTACTTTTCATCTAGGCTTCTTTGGTATTATTATCAATATAAGCATGTTATATTCCTCAAAACTAAGCAATTAACATTGGTATGCTATACTAAATATAGACTTTTTTTTATATTTCACCAGTTTTTCAATAATATCTTTATTGGTTCAGGATTCAAACCAAGATATCACCTTGTAGTTCATCATCATGTATCCTTAGTCTCCTCCAATCTGTGATAGTTTCTCAGTTTTTATTTGTTTTTTACAGCCCTAATACTTCTGAAGGTCAAGTATTTGTGTCATGTATTTTGTAAAATGTTCCTCAATTTTTTGCTTGTCTGATTTTATTTTTTTCATGATTATATTGAAGTCATAGAGTTTGGGAAAGAAATACTACAGAGGTAGTGTGAATATATTTTGACATGACATCACTGGTGATGTTAACTTGATCACTTGGCTAAGTGTCTGCCAGGTTTCTCCACTTCAAACTTGCCATTTCTCTCTTTTGCTATGCTATTATTTGGAAGTGGCTTACTCAGTCTAGTCTATATTCAAAGTGTAGTGAACTAAGCTCCACCTTATAAATGGAGGTATATTTTTAAAAATAGTGATGATTCTAAGAGTTCTAATCACAAGGAAAGTTTTCCATTTCTTCAATGAGATAATGGATGTTCATCAAATCTATTGTGGTAATCATTTCATGATGTGTGTAAGTCAAATCATTATGCTGTACATCTTAAATGTATACAGTGTTATATGTCAATTATATCTGAATAAAACTGGAAGAAAAAATGGTGAAAATATGTACCAACCACCAGAACAATCAGTAAATTTGAGCACAGATATTTTAAGATTAGGTAAAATTCTGTTCTCACATAAAGTAAAACAAAAAACCAAACAAAAAGAAAAAAGGAAGCAGTAACTATACTGGAATATTTAAAGTTATCATCAAGTTTTTGGTCAGTGTTCAAGGAAAAGTAACACTGTAATATTTTGAGGAGTGAAAATCAGTGGTAGTCACAAGAGTGAAATAAAATTAGATAATTAAAGCATTTCAAATGAGCTAAATGAACATAAAGAAATCAGAGTAGGGAAGAGTAGAACTTCATTGAAAGACATAAATGTAGGAAGACAGAAAAGATAAATTGGAAAATCTCCCTAAGCTGCCAAAAACACAGAAGTAAGAAATCAAGTTTATATGAAAGAAACAACTATCATCAATTATATATCAACATATTGGATAACCTAGAATAAATAGATAAGTTTCCAGAAACATACAACCTATCAAGAATGAATTTTGAAAAAAACTGAAAATCTGAATAGAACAATAACAAATAAGAAGGTTGAATCAGTAATCAAAAACTTTCCAAGAAAGAGAAGTCCAGGACCATATAGTTTCACTGGTGAATTTTACCAAACATTTAAAGATGGATTAATACCAATCATTCTCAAACTCTTGCAGAATATTGAATAGGAGGGAATAATATCAAATACATTTTATGAAACCAGCATTACTCTGATACCAAAGCTATTTAAGGACACTACACAAAAGTATCTCTGAGGAATAAAGATGCAAATATTCTCAACAAATTATTAGAAAACTGAATTCAACAGCATATTAAAAGGATCATATACAATGATCAAGTGGGAGTCATCTTTGTGATGCAGGATGGTTCAACACATGAAAATCAATGAATGTAATACATCACAATAATAGAAATGAATATAAAAAGCACATGATTATCTCAATGGACGAAGAAAAAACATCTGACAAAATTCAACAACTATTCATGATAAAACCCTCATAATAAATTGGGCATAGAAAAAACACACTTCAACATAATAAAAGCCATATATGACAAGCACAGACTTCTATCATACTCAATGATGAGAGGTTTCAAGTTTTTCCTCTAAGATCAGGAACAAGACTAGGATGTCCACTCTCATCACTTTTATTCACCATAGTATTAGAAGTTCCAGCCAGAAGAATTAGGCTAAGTAAATTTTTAAACGGCATCCAAATTGGTAAAAATTAGTAAAACTGTCACTATTTGCAAATGACACAATTTTATATTTAGAAAGTCATAATAACAACAAAAGCTATTTGAACTAATAAAGAAATTCAGTAAATTTTCAGGATAGAAATCAACATAAAAAATTCAGTTGCATATCTCTACCTTAACAATGAAATATCTGAAAACGAGATTAACAAAACAATCTCATTCACAATATAATCAAAAAGAACAGAATACTTAGGGATAAATTTAATGGAAAAGTATAAGACACTGATGGAAGAAACTGAAGATGCAAACAAATGGAAAAATATCCCATATTCTTGGATTGGAAGAAGTAATATTGTTAAAATGTCTATACTACCCAAAATAATCTATAAAGTCAATGCAATCCCTATCAAAACTCCAAAGGCATCTTTTACAGATATAGAAAAAGCAATCCTAAAATTCACAGGGAACCACAAAAGACCCTGAATAGCCAATGCATTCCCTAGAAAGAAGAACAAAGCTGGAGGCATTACAATTCTTGATTTCAAAGTATACTACAAAGACACCATAATCAAAACCCTAGGGTACTGGCATAAAAACAGACACATATACTAATGGAACAGAATTGAGAGCCCAGAACTAAACCCATGCATTTATGGTCAACTAATATTTTATAAAGGGAGCCAAAAATACTCACACATATCTGATAAGTGATTGATATCCAAAATATATAAGGAACTCACAGAACTAAATAGCAAAAAAAAAAAAAAAAAAAAATCCAATTAAAAAATGGGCAAGGAACCTGAATGGATATTTTTCCAAAGAAGATATGTAGATGGCCAACAAATATGTGAAAAGGTGCTCAACATCACTAATCATTAGGGAAATGAAAATCAAAACCACAATGAGATATCACTTCATGCTTGCTAGGATGTTTAACATCAAAACATAAGAAATAATAAATGCTGGTGAAGATTAGGAGAAAAGAAAGCCTGTACAATTTGCACACTGTTGATGGGAATGTAAACTGGTATAAATGCTCTCAAAAACAGTAAGAGTTTCTTCAAAATATTAAAAATCGGACTACCATATGATCCAGAAATTCCACATATGGGTATATATTCAAAGTAAATGATATCACTATACCAAAGAGATATCTTCATCTCTATGTTTATTGCAGCACTATTTATAATTGCCAGGACATGGAAAAAACCTAAGTGTCAAATGATGGATGAATGAATAAAGAATATGTGTATATATATATATATATATATTCAGCCATGGGGAAAAAAGAAACCCTGTCATTTGTGCTAACATGAATGAATTTTGAGGACATTATGGTAAGTGAAATATGTCTGACAGAGAAAGACAAATACTGTATGATCCCACTTACTTGTGGAATATTAAAAATACCTAACTTAGGGGCTTCCCTGGTGGCGCAGTGGTTGAGAGTCCACCTGCCGATGCAGGGGACACAGGTTCATGCCCCGGTCCGGGAAGATCCCACATGCTGCAGAGCCGCTGGGCCCGTGAGCCATGGCTGCTGAGCCTGCACGTACAGAGCCTGTGCTCCGCAATGGGAGAGGCCACAACAGTGAGAGGCCCATGTACCACAAACAAACAAACAAATAAATAAAAAACCTAACTCATAGAAGCAGCAAACAGATTAGTGGTGGCCAGGGGCATGGGGTGGATGATAGGATAGTTTGGTGAAGGTGATCAGGTGTACAAATTTCCAGCTATAAGGTGAATAACTTCAGGTAATATTATGTATAGCATGGGGACTATAGTTAAGAATACTGTATTGTATATTTAAAAGTTGCTAAGAGAGTAGATTTTAAAAGATCTTACAAAAAAATTGTAGCTATTGAGATGATGTATGTGTTTACTAACCTTATTGTGGTAATCATTTAAGTATACATATATCAAATCATTATGTTGTACACCTTGAACTTATTTATCACAAAGTTACATGTCAACTTTACATCAATAAAGCTGTGGGAGGGAACTAAAACTAGAAAAGGTAGGAGTAAATCTTTTTTTAAGTTTATTTATTTTCATTTATTTTTGGCTGCATTGGGTCTTCATTGCTGCACACAGGCTCTCTAGTTGTGGCGAGCAGGGGCTATGCTTTGTTGCGGTGGACAGGCTTCTCACTGAGGTGGTTTCTCTTGTTGTGGAGCACGGGCTCTAGGCACGTGGGCTTCAGTAGTTGTGGCACGTGGGCTCAGTAGTTGTGGCTCACGGGCTCTAGAGTGCAGGCTCAGTAGTTGTGGTGCACGGGCTTAGTTGCTCTGTGGCATGTGGGATCTTCCCGGACCAGGGCTCGAGCCCGTGTCCCCTTCATTGGCAAGTGGATTCTTAACAACTGTGCCACCAGGGAAGCCAGCGGTAAATCTTCATTACTTAAATTGGGCACTGATTTCTTAGGTGTATTACAAAAAGCACAAATGACACAAAATATGTAAATAAATTAGACCATCAAAATTAAAAAATGTTTGTGATTGAATGACATCATAAAGAAAATATCACTTATGGATCAAGACAAAATATTTGAAATCCTACATCTGATAAGAATTTTATCAAGGTTATATAAAGAACTCTTTCAATTCAAAAATAAAAAGAAATAACCCAATTTTAAAAATGGGCAAGGATGTGAATAGACATTTCTCCAAAGAAGACACAGAAATAACCAATCAGCACATAAAATAAAGTTCAATGTCATCAGTAATTAGTAAGTGCAAAGCAAAACTATAATGAGATACTACTAGAATGGATAAAATTAAAAAGATAGATAATATCAAGTGTTAGAGATGAAGTGGAGAGAATGGATCCTTCATATATTGCTGTTGGAAATACAAAATGGTTTAGTTGCTGTGGGAAACAGCTTGGGGCTTCTTCAAATAATAGGACATAGAACTACCATGTTACTGAGCAATTATAATTCTAGTTACATACCTAAGATAAATAAAAACGTAGGTCCACACAAAAATCTGTACACTAATATTCATAATAACATTATTCATAACAGCCTATGTGTAAATAACCAAAATGCCCATCAACCAATTAATGTATGAATAAAATGTGGTATTCTATATAATAAAATATTATTTAACAATAAAAATTAGCAAGCCCAGATGTTTTAAAAATTGATTAATCTTAAAACATCACCCTAAATGAAACCACCTATTAACAAGAAGCTATGTACTGTATGATCTAATTTATATGAACCGTCCACAGTAGGCAAACCCACTGAAACAGAAAGTGGATTGGTATTTACTAGAGGATAGAGGAATGCAAAGTGCCTGCTAATAGGTATGGGGTTTCTTTTTGGGGTAATGAAATTATTCTGAAATTATATAGAGGTGATGGTTGCCCAACTTTTTGAATACACTAAAAACCACTAAATTGTACACTTTGAAAGAATGAATTTTATGGTGTGTAAATTAAAATGATTCTTTGTTTCATATGTTAAGAATATTAATTAGTAGGAAATTTAGAGTAAAAGTTTAAAAAAGTTTAAATCCTAAAATTTTATATTTTAAGTGTAAGCATTTAAAATATGCCTTAAATGCTTAAATATGGGGATTGCTCAGTGGCAATACCCATATTGAAGTTATTTCTCATACTTGGCTGCATATTAGAATCATCTAAGGAGCGTTGACTAAACTCTGTCAGGCAACATGCAAGATCAATTAAAGAAAAATTCTGGGTGTATGAACCAGGCACTAAGATTTATTAAAGCTCAGAAATGATTCTATTACATAGCCAAATTAGAGAACCACTATAATTGCATCATATATAAATTAATACAGACTATAATTTAAGAGGATTAAAGAAATTAGATGAGCTGGTAACAATTTACAATAATACTTAACTAATATTGAAGTGGGTGTAATTGAAAGGTTTTGATATAGCAAGAACAAATATCATAGCAGTTATTATTTTTAATTTGGAATAATATATTATTTGTTTAAACAAATAAAAAGTAATAGATTTGTCCAAATAATGGATTAAGACTCTTACATTCACACCGGATTTCACAAGAAATACTTGAGCACTTTACATGTACATTGAAGTTAGTTGGACATCAGTGACTGTTACAAATTTGCCTTGTTCATTTGTAAGTAGTATACAAATTTCAAATTTTTTCCAACTTCTGCAAAGAACGTCCACTGAAATTTTAAAATTTCTCTCTATCAAATAATTGCTCTTCCTCTACTTATTCTAAAAACTGATTTAAATTCATTTTTGATTTATTTGTTTCTCCTTATATATCTCACTGCATATAGCAAAACAATGAAAAAACTATTTTAAATATGTTTAATAATTAGGATAAAACCCATGTGTGTTTTCTGCCACCAATCCTGATAAGGTGGGTGCTCTGTAGTTAAATTTTTACCATGTGAATGAGGCAGCTCTGGTACGAGCTGAAATATGAGTGGATAAATGAATCAATTTGACCAGGCAGATGTTCTCATCTGAGAATTTGGTTTGCTGATCGAGAATGTTGTCAATCTCTAACAGTTTTAAACTTGAGAGAAAGTACAATCGTGGATTTTATTGGAATAGACATTTCCTGATGAGATTATGGAGAAGAGAAATCCAGTTTATTGACAGAATGTAGATGAGATAGGACACTTCACAGAGAAGTCCTAAGAAATTTGATGACAGGTTCCAGTGGCTTTCTACCTGTAGCATCTCAGGTGACCCTATGGCATTTCAATCCATTTGCCTTTACTTTCTATGAGGTGGCAATATATCTCTAATTCCCCCTCCACTTTGCGTGTGTGTGTGTGTGTGTGTGTGTGTGTGTTTGTGAGAGAGAGATCAATTTCTATTTCTTAAATCTAAAATGTTCTTGACTAAGACAAAAAGACTGTTTGTAATAGAACCATAATTCAAGCCAAAATTTAAGAAATAAATTAATCCTGCTAGTTAACATTTATAACATTTTGCATTTTAATACATTTTGTATTTATTTAAAATCTTTAAAATCTTTAGTTTACATTTTGTATTTATTTAAAAACTTCTAACTTAATATTGGAAGTTGTTTTTAAGAAAAATGTCTCATGAATATGAGATTGGATTTAAATTACAATTTTCAAGTGAGATTACAAAGAAATAAATTGGCTTCCCAGAACTTCTCTAGATTTTCAAATAAAATCACAATAATTTGCAAATATTGGGTTGGCCAAAAAGTGTCAATGGTTTTTAAGTAAAAATTAAAGACACATTTTTCATTTCCACCAAGAATTTTATTGAACAATGTATTCACCCTTTTGTTCCACTACCTTCTGCCATTTTTCAGGAAACTTCATAATGATATCTTCCCAAACCTTTTTATCTTTTTGAGCAAATAACTCTTCCAGGTGCCTTTTACCCTCTTCAAGGGAATGGAAATATTTTTCCATTAAGACACTTTTATAAAGACCAAAATAAATGGAAATCTGAAGGTGCAATGTCTGGTGGATATGGCGGATGAAACAGAATTTGCCAGCCAAGCTGTAACAGTTTTTGTTTGGTCATCAAAGAAACATGTGGTCTCACATTACCCTGATGGAAGATTATGCATTTTCTGTTTACTAATTCTGGCCACTTTTTGTCAAGCACTGCTTTCAGCTGGTCTAACTGGGAGCAGTACTTGTTGGAATTAATTGTTTGGTTTTCTGGAAGGATCTCATAACAGAGGACTCCCTTTCAATCCCACCATATACAAAACATCATCTTCTTTTGATGAAGACTGGCCTTTGGTGTGGTTGGTGGTGGTTCATTTCGCTTTCCCCATGATCTCTTCCATTCTACATTATTGTACAGTATCCACTTTTCATCGCCCATCACAATTTGTTTTAAAAATGGAACGTTTTCATTACTTTTCAGTCAGTAGAGAATCACATGTGGAAATGAAGTCAGGAAGGTTTTTTTTGCTTAACTTACGTGGAACCCAAACATCAAAGTGATTCACATAACCAAGCTGGTGCAAGTGATGTTCAACACTTGATTTGGATATTTTGGGTATGTGGGCTATCTCCCGTGTGGTATAACGTTGATTGTTCCCAATTAATGTCTCGATTTGATCACTATCAACTTCAACTGGTCTACCCAACCGTGGAGCATCGTCCAGTGAGAAATCTCCAGCATGAAACTTTGCAAACCACTTCTGACATGTTCGATCAGTCACAGAACCTTCTCCATACACTGCACAAATCTTTTTTGTATTTCAGTTGCATTTTTACCTTTCTTGAAATAATAAAGCATAATATGCCAAAAATGTTGTTTTCTTCCATCTTCAGTATTAAAATGGCTACACAAAAATTCACCAATTTTGATGAGTTTTTTTTTATTAATGCACGCTGATATTACAGCTGTCACAATACCATTTAATAAACTTGCTTTGAATGAAGTTAAAGACAGCTAAGCACTACTAGAGCCATCTTATGGAAAAAAACAAATGAACTCTTTGGCCAGCACAATATAAAAATCTAGGTGGGGCTTCCCTGGTGGTTCAGTGGTTGAGAGTCTGCCTGCCGATGCAGGGGACACTGGTTCGTGCCCCAGTCTGGGAGGATCCCACATGCCACGGAGAGGCTGAGCCACGGCCACTGAGCCTGCGCGTCCAGAGCCTGTGCTCCACAATGGGAGAGGCCACAGAGTCAGAGGCCCGTGTATCAAAAAAAAAAAAAAATCTAGGTGCATTATAATGCTGTTTAATGACCACTTCAAATCTAAGAGTCTGTGGCATAGTTGCTTAAAAAATCTAATTTAAAATCATTCAATTCTCTTAACATTCCCATAATGTCTCTTGACCCCATTCCACATATGTGATATATCTGTGTAGACACTTTTGGATTAAGAGTAAAGTCACTGTGTTATTTACCCAAAATGTAGAGTTGAAATTATATCTCAGAAACTCATCAACACAGTTGAAATATATGGAGATACATGTGTTTATTTATTCTTGCTGGTTGCCAAATTTCATTAATTAGAACGTCTAATTTAAGAGCTACTAAAAATAACAACAATTTAGAGTGTAATTTACCAGAGACAAAATTAGTCAAGTCATGAAGACAATTAAATGACAGTTTAATAAAAACTTCATAAATATTTTATTTAGCTCATTAGCGATTTCCCCTTCTTCTACCAAAATAATACCTCCTTTCCTTCTTAAGGTGTATTTAATTAACCTAACATAATGTACAATTTAATTAAAGGATTTCCCTAGTTATTTCTTCCACATTACCATATGAGAAGTAATATCATATGATTTTGAATGATATCCTATCTGTGAATGTATCATGGCAGAAGATTGAATACTTTGTTTCCTCTGGTTAGCAGCTAGTGCAAGACAAGATAGCATGGCACTTAAGAACATGGATACTCGAAATTGATGACGTAAATTTGAATTCCAAATATGCAGTTTACCAGCTGTGTGCTGTGGGCAAGCTGATTCAGCTTTCTGTATCTCAGTTTCCCCATCTGGAAAATAGAAATGATAGTAACTGCCTAACTGATAGAGTTATTCTAAATACTAAGTGGGGTAATATTTTTAAAACACTTATAACAGGATGTGGTGCAAGTTGTATAGAGTATTTGTTATTATTATTCGTATGAGCTTATGTCTCTATCTATGATTATACAGGCATGAAGAAAACTATGGGAAAGTATAAATTATTTTGAAAATATAGTTAATTAGTGAGGAAAAAGTGATATGAATAGAAAGATTGGGTAGAAGCAAGAAAATAAGGGGGTAAAGACCACCCTAAAATTGATATGATCACTTATAGGCATTTATGTAAAATGATATATACTTATATAGCCTTTCTGAAGTGTAATGGTAGCTCATTTACTAAAACAATTGTAAACATTTTTACCGTTATTTTTTCTCCTTATCTCCCAGAGGTCAAAGATATAATACCTTGCAACTATATAGAGCAAATTAATTATAGCTATTGTTTCATTTAACTCACAAACTGGTTATTAGAAATTCCTAGAGACAAGGAACTACTTGTTTCTGCATCTTGCCCTATTTATTCAAAAGTACTTTATGTAATTTTCTCTAAGCACCTAGTAAAACCTAATTCATTTTTTAAAATGGTTTAATATATGGTCGTATTTTTTAGCCTTAAATATGCTCCAAAGACAAAATAATTGTTACTCTTTTTGATTCAAACAGTTTTTCAGAGAAATTAAAAAAGAAGGAAATTTAAGAAATTTATTTTACTTTTATTTATTCTGTATCCAAAATTCATCTTTTTTTTTTTTTGGTAGATTTAAGTTTGTGCCTTATATCATATTCCTTCTAACTAAAGATCTTCCTTTAATATTTCTTTTAGAGTAGGTCTGCTAGCAAAGTCTTCCCTATTTTAGTTGTTCTGAGAAATTATTTCTTCTTGATTTTGTAGAATATTTACATGGATGTAATTTTGTGAATTTACATTTTATTGTTTTTCTTCTAGGACTTTAAAGAGTTCTCTCTTTAATCTTCTTGCTTGGAAGGATTCTCATGAGAAATCTGCTATAATTCTTACCCTTCTTCCACTATATGCAATGTGTTTGTTTAATCTAGCTGTCTTCAAGACTTTATCTTTGCCTTTGGTTTTCAGCATTTGTATATGATGTGCCTATGTACAGTCTTTTTTGGTCTTTACACTGTTCATTGATCTCTGTGCTTCTTTTGACTCTATTTTGGTATCTATTACTGATTTTAGAAAAAAATTCAGACAATTTCAAATACTTATTCTTTCTCCACCTTCTTAGATTCCAATTATATGTATCTTAAAGTGTCTGATATTGACTCACAGCTCTTGAATTCTTTTCTTTCTCTCTGTATTTCGGTATGGGTAATTTATCTTCACCTTTCTTCAAGTTTACTAATTATTTGCTCAATTGTGTTGAGTCCAATGACAAGCCCATTAAAGACATTCTTCATTTTGATCTCTCCTTTTAATTTCTAGTTTTTCTATTTGATTCTTAATTACATTTTTAACCTTTCTGCTTAAATTACCTATGTGATCTGCATGTTGTTTTACTTTTCCATTAGAGACTTTAACATTTTAATCATATTTATTAAAATTCCCTGTCTGATAACACCAATATCTGTATCATATCTGAGTCTGGTTTGCATCTTCAGACTGTTGTTTACCTTGAGGACACAAAATGTGTCTTGTGTGGCATACACTTTTTTGTTTAAAACCATACTTGTTGTTTTGGAGAGTAGAAACAAGTTTCTGCCTCTTTCTGGGAGGCTTGTACTGTGTGTATTAATAGAGTCAAGAGTTGGACTGGATTTGAAATTTGTTTATCTGCAGTGCACCTTAAACTTGAAATTCTTAAGAATTAAGATCTTGTTTTTTAGATTGTGGGTTAGTTTGTCAGATGGTTTTTCTCAGTTTCTGCTCCTAGCTTGTTTTTGATCCCTCCTCCTATGTAGCTGCTCAGCACATAGTATCTCTCTCTTGCGGTTCTCCCTGGTGCCTTTCATGTTTAGTTTTACCTGAGTTTTGTTAGCATGGGAGTGGTGTGTGGGCGGGGAGCATTCTACTATGTTCTGATTAAGTCCAGGCTTAGACACTGCAAATCTGGGTCCTGGGGATGTTGCTGTCACCCCCTTTCCATTAGTGCTGGACTGAGCACATATTCCTGCTCTTTCACCCAGGGGTAGAACTTAAGTGCTATCTGAAGCATTGCTCTTATAATGTTAGACTTTTTGTTTATGCAAGAAAAAATACACTGAAAAGAAATAGAATTAGCCTGTACTAATATGGTCCAAACATCAGGTTAGTAAATATGATTTTCCCTGTCAATATCCTTTTAGTTCTTTATAAACAACTTTTGTTATTTATTTATTATTATACTTTTTTACAGCAGGCATCCAATAAGGATTTATTAATGAATGAATGTTAAGCAGTTCCAAACTTACATAGCCACAGATCTTTTTTATTCTTTTTTTTTCTTTTATCGTCTATTTGTTTGATTTCAGGTTGCCTGCTTTTTTTTTTAACATCTTTATTTGAGTATAACTGCTTTACAGTGATGTGTTAGTTTCTGTTTTACAACAAAGTGGACAAAGGGAATCAGTTATACATACATATACATATACATATATCCCCATATCTCCTCCCTCTTGAGTCTCCCGCCCACCCTCCCTATCCCACCCCTCTAGGTGGTCACAAAGCAGCGAGCTCATCTCCCAGTGCTACGCAGCTGCTTCCCACTAGCTATCTATTTCACATTTGGTAGTATTTATAAGCAATCCCACTACTGGGCATATACCCTGAGAAAACCATAATTCAAAAAGAGTCATGTACCACAGTTTTCACTGCAGCTCTGTTTACAATAGCCAGGACATGGAAGCAACCTAAGTGTTTATTAACAGATGAATGGATAAAGAAGATGTGGCACACATATACAGTGGAATATTACTCAGCCATAAAAAGAAATGAAATTGAGTTATTTGTAGTGAGGTGGATGGACCTAGAGTCTGTCATACAGAGTGAAGTAAGTCAGAAAGAGAAAAAAAAAATACCGTATGCTAACACATATATATGGAATCTAAAAAAAAAAGGCTCTGAAAAACCTAGGGGCAGGACAGGAATAAAGATGCAGACGTAGAGAATGGACTTGAGGACATGGGAGAGGGAAGGGTAAGTTGGGACGAAGTGAAAGAGTGGCATGCACATACATACACTACCAAACGTAAAATAACTAGCAGGAAGCAGCCGCATAGCACAGGGAGATCAGCTCGGTGCTTTGTGACCACCTAGAGGGGTAGGATAGGCAGGGTGGGAGGGAGACACAAGAGGGAGGAGATATAGGGATATATGTATATGTATAGCTGATTCACTTTGTTATAAAGCAGAAACTAACTCACTATTGTGAAGCAATTATACTCCAATAAAGATGTTTTAAAAAAAAAGAATCAGCAGAAGACTATATAATCTACAAGCTGAAGAAAGCTGGGTCCTCTCTCCATTTAATTTTTGAGCTTTTCCTGTTGTGTAGGTTGTATATATCCTGGGATTTCTTTTGTGAGCAAACGTTTTAAGTGTTTTTGAATGTCAGATGAATTTCCTTTCAAAGATAATTTTTCAGAGGCAAAATTTCAAGACACCAAGAGACTTAAGAGACCAGTCAAAGAAGAGGAAATTGTTTTCTCATTATTCTCTATGGAAAATAGTATGACACAATATTCAAACCTTGTGAGGTTTGTGTCCCATTTTTCATATGACTTTTCAGATATGAATTCCTCTCTATCTTTATGGATGGGTGTCTGGTTTGTTTTTTCCATAATAGTCAATCTACCTCAAAGCATGGAGGAGATCTGTTTCTTTTAGTCAATTTCTGGGGCAGAATAGATTGGCAGTGTTAATATCCAGTCATAATTTCAGGATCTCATTTGAAGAGCCTTCAACGTACAGACATCCCGTTTCATATAACATTAAATAGAAAGCTGGGGAAAACATCTTAAAGAGGATTACAAACACTTTTTATTACTTTTGCTGAAGTAAAGTGATATTTATTGTAATGTAAAATGTACATACAGGGATGGGTGCAACATATTTAATAAATAATACACAATTAGTTATTTTCGGGTTCCTTCATAAGCCAAGAAAAATTTCTGCTTCTTGTAAACATATGCCAAACTATGTCTAAATATGGAGTGGTGGTAAGGTATTTTCTGACCTCTAAAGGAACTAACAGAACATCAAAATTAGAACATGAATTTTTCTTTATCACATGTTATTATTAACTGGACAAATTTGGTACTATTACAATAATATAGTTAAGTTGATATCAATGATTCTGATACTCGATTTCTTTACTCTTGAAGAAATCAGGTGTGTAATTGCTTTCCTATTAAAGTAAGTGTACCTGAAATATGTTATAAGGAAGTAGTGATAAACAAAGATGCATTTTAGGTTACTCATTTTAAATGATTTATTAATTTAGAATCTGAGATGATTTATCATCTACAAAGAGAAAATAGCATGCCCATGATTATCATAAATAATAATTATTTAAAATCTACACATTATTGTGAATCTGAAAAATACTGTAAAATACTGAGTAGTAGTATTATATTTCAGCTTACTTATGAATGGCTTCCCACCTGTGATCCTTTGAAAATCAATAAGATACATGTTTAGTACTATATCCAGCATGAGGTCTCTTGAAGAGGATACAGTTTATCAGACAAAAAGGTTGCAATAGCACAAACATGTAAGAAGTGCTAATTTTTAGGGGGAAAGATCTGAGAAAGGGTCTTTTAAAGACATATGCTTAAAATCATCCAGCCAATTAAATTTGGTTAAGGGGCATTATGATAAGGGGAAAATAATTTAGCATTGTTCAACTCTGTAATATATAACATAAAAATATTTATATATATTATTTTTAAAACTTCAAATGTTAAATTAAATGAATATTTACAAATTATATTTTTGTCTTAATCTGTAAGTTATATTTTGTATGAGACCATTTATGTCATCTTAATATAACATCATACATCAACATAACAATCTAATTTACCATTTTTATAAAGACCAGTTATTTTCCTAGAGGCAAAACAAGTGGCTGCTTAGTTAATATTTTTGTTGTTTTTTAACTAGTTGTTTTATTAACAGTTTCACTTCAAGACAGTGTTTCTAAAAATCTTAAGTATGCCATTATCAAATAAAACTTAAATAAGAAGCAAGCAAGAAAAATCATAAATTCTTGAATAATACAATATTTCAGGAACAAGTCCTGAGATAAACATAATTGTACATTTTTTGTTATTCAGTAAAAGACTAGATTTTTGTATCTTTTCATACAGTTCCCAGGGAAAAAGTTATTCTTATATTTTTAGACTCAAGTTATATACCATTGGTGATAAATCAATGCTTTGAAATATATCACTCCTTTTTTAAATATACATTTCTTCAAAATCTTCTTTCTCTAGATTTTTTATTCATATTATTTGTCTTAGCACCTGGCTGTATCTACCTCTAGAATTCTCTAAACTCCTATCTATGTCTCTAAATTTTTCAGGATATTTTGAATATAATATTTGTTAATTGGTAATATGTGGTTTATTGCATAAACCTGATTTTATTTAAAACTTAGATGTAATTTTATATTTACTCTGGATTTATCCCATGAATAATTATCTTGAAGTGCAAAACTTCTTACTGGGTTAACTAAGTGCAGTCTCATACTCAGGTCTTGCCTATTTAGTCATGCATTCATCTTATTCTCCAAACTCCTTGGTAATCATAACCTTTCCAATTATATGACATTGATTTACATTAAGTAATTATTTTACTCATTCCCATTCATACTAACACATAATATTTTATGAATAGTTTTCGAATGTTCAACTTGGCATCTCACAGGGTCATTTATTCAGCATTTATTAAAGAACTGTCACTGTACAGTAATTGGAATGTAGAGACAGAATACAATATACTCCCTGCTCTAAGTTGTGTGCATATGTACAAGGGGGGAAGGACAGTAAGCATGCAGTGTATGATATAACATTTGTGCCTTAGAAGTACAAAAGGTGGAATAATCTGCTATACTTGGTGATTCCAGTGAGGACTTTGCTTGTCCTGGGTTTTGAATGGAGAGTGGAGGATGACAGGATGTGATGCACAGAGTATTTCGTTAAGGAAAATACATTCCAGCTTGAATGAACAGCTCCATTACAGTTACGCAAAACAAGCATGTCATCTATATTGTCAAGCTAGTAAATATTGTTACATATGCAAATTAATGTAATCAGTATTTGACAATGCATGGGTAAACACATGTAAAGCTATTTAGAAAGCAAAGAAGGGAGGGAGGAGGGATGGAAGGGATGAAGAAAGGAAAGAAGGAAAGAAGGAAGGAAGGGAAGGAAGTGAAACTGAAGATTCTAGAAATATTCCTCCACTGCTCCTCTCCTTTTAATGTTTTTTTTAGTGTACTGGTGTAATAATCTGGCTACTGCTGCATAAAAATCCATCCCAAAGTTTAGTAGCTTAAAATAACAAAAATTAGTTATTTTGTTCACAAATCTGCAATTCATGTAAGGTATGGCAGGGAAGGCTCATGCCTGCTACAGATGGCATCATCTGCTGTCTTTGACTGGGGGCTGGAAGGTCTACTTTCGTGATGATGTAACCATATGCCTGGCAAGTAGGGCTGGGAGAAGCTCAGGACTGTAGAATGAGGGCCTTGGTTCCTCTCCACGTGAGTATCTCTACTAGTTTCCTGAACTTCCTCAGGGCATGGTGGCATTTTAGGAGAACCCTGAAGGAAGATGTACTGACTTCTATAACAGAGCTTTGGAAGTCATAGTGTCACTTCTACTGTAGTCACAAGCCTACCCATCTACCCATATACAAGAAGATGTAACGTAGACCCTATATCTCAAGGATAAGAATGTCAAAGTCACACTGAAATAAAACCATAAACATGGATGATGCTGTTGTGTCCTTTTTGGATAATAAACTCTTCAACAGATAAAGTCACTGAGAATTTTGTCCCAAATAGTAGATATACTTTGAGATGATCTTTTATCAGTAGCCTTCAGCTGGGGGACTTTTTGAACACCAGAAGACATCAGACAATATCTAAGGACATTTTTGGCTATCAAACTGGAGGTTGTACTGGCATTAGTAGATAGAGGCCAAGGATGCTGCTAAACATTCTACACTGCACAGGGGAGTTAACAATCCCCACCATATGTAATTATGGTTTATAAACTATTAGTACTTTAATATATACCAAATTATTTTAACTGAGCATTTTATCAAAATAAAATCACTAACTTACCTTTGTCCTAATACCAATCACTTAAAATTTTAAAGTAATAGTTTTTAAATGTGACCATAAAAGAGCTATAATAAGTATGAATATCTATATTTATGATTACATAATCCTTAGATATTATGAGTTGTAATCACAGGACTACTGGTAGCATATCTTTAAAATGTATAAGTAAGAATTATACTCTCTGTGTAGAACTTGCTTTGATCATTTTAGTTTCATATGAAGAGCAATTTCACCATTTGAAATATATTTCAAAGAGAGTAAACCATTTGAATAAAAGGGCACATTTTAAAATTAACTTTTAAAAAACAAATCTCTCTTTATTCCAGTACATTGATTGTATAAGTCATATATAAAATAACTAATAGAAAATAAATAATATGATATTAAATCTGGGATACTCTATTTCCACTCAAAGTAAGAACAATCTCCACCATGTTTAATTTTACAATTAAAACATTGTAAATTCAGATCTCTAAGATGGTTGTACAGGACTGCACCAAATTTGTTTTTATATCATAATTAGACTGATCCAGTTAATATGAGTTAGTATCATGTTGGAGTCTTGTCATGTCATATTAAAACTCTTATTTCATAAAAAGCCAATTGTAGAAAGCATTAGCTGCTGTAACCACCTATTAAGTTTGTCAGACACAACCATGGTAAATTTTGCCTGTTTCCTCAAAATGATTGGCATATACTGTTGTTCTTGACCTTCTAAAGAAGGAAGGCTATCTTGGGTCTTTTTATTTCCTAGGTTGATTAACAAGAAATCAGAGCTGCTTTTTTTTTAACCAATCCTAGAGATTCTTACTGAATTCATTCCACAATTATAACATATTTCCATATTCTTTTATGCTTAATTTCCCTCTCTCTAAATAGAAAGTACGTTTTGTCTACACACTAGATAGAATGCTATTTCCTTAGATGCTATTTCCTTAGATGCTATTTCCTCTGCAAAACAACCTTGATATTTTCAACCTTTATATTTTTATCTCTAATAGTCTATAAAATGATTTTAAATTTCTATCTCATGTACAATATTTGCAATATATTGAAATTACTGTTTATAATGAACACTTTTCATGTCACGTATAGTAATTCACTAATTGTTCTATATAATACAGATCTTGAATTCTATATCATTTATTAGTTCTGTTTCCCAGTTCTTTCCCAATTCTCATTATAAGCTGCTTGTTAACAGGGACATGGTGCTTATCTTACATTTCCAAAATAGTCTACATAGTGATAAACAGAGTGAGGGCACATTAATGGATTATTAGATTCATCATAACCTTCCAAATATGAAGATTTCCACAGTGTATAGCAAAAGTGAAATACAATCCTGAGAAAAGCAATTTATTAAGGGAAGTTTCAATACATTGGAAAATGAAAGCAAGCAATAAGATTTTCATAGGAAAAAATGGGGGATATAGGATTGGAAAACACTAAGGCAGCCTGGGTAAGCTTCCTTGCCCTGGACTCCTTCTCAGTTATCACACAATTGGTGATTTTAAAAAGAAAGAATGAAATAGTGAATGCAAGAGAAAGAGTGAGGTGTAGACATGAGAGCACAATGGAAACTACTGTTTTCATTAAAAGGTTCTCTGTAGTACTACAGTATTAGGACAATTTTACTCTTTTGGTGCCCATGTAAAAGTGCCAAACACAAGTGGCTGGGGGAAAAGGGAGGCATTCTATATAGTTATGAATGAAACTCAGGGCAATCTTAGCACCTTAAAGATTCCACACAATCCAGGAGCACTTTGGAAACTTGATGACTGAATCACATGGAAGGACACCACAGCAAATAATGACATGGGGAAAAGAGGGATGTAGAAAAGAATGGAAAGAAAATGTATATGGCATATGTTACTTGGCTAAATATAGTTATGAAAATCAATGAGGCATTCTCTCACTGTGCAGTATAGATACTACTGGTACTGAGGGTGAAATTTGCAGTTGGATGAAAAGTTATGCAATACAAGATAAAGGGTAGAATAAAGAAATAACAATGATTATTTTCCTTTCTTGATTTAAGAAGTCCCAAAATCCCATAGCTTTGGAACTCATGCATAACTCAACAATGCATTCTTCAACAATATTTTCTTCAAATTTGAGACTTTGTAAAGCTTATTTCTATATTTCCCACCCCTTGAAGTAATTTTTTTAAATCATTTTCCTTACATCAAACTTAGTATTGTATGGATAGTACTGTTTTTCCTCTTACACAGTATCTACCTTCTATGTTAATGGAATTGCCATGACATTTATTTGAAAGATAACATTTAGAGCCGACTGACCTGAGTTTGACATTATCTATCCATCTTCAAACCATTGTATGCCCTTGCCTCATAGCATTGAAAAGCCTTTCTATTTTCAGATATCTGGTATAGCATGAACATCCTTCAGTGTCCAGGCTAGACCCACTAAGAATGCATTCTATGTGTAGTTCAATGCCTATCTTCCCAATTAATTGTACACATAATCAGGATATTATCTTTCCCAAATCATGATAGATATTCTTACTGAGAGTGCATGGACAAAAAAGATTCCTTAATTCAGAAATATGTTTATACTCTTCAACAATATAAGAATTCTAATCAGGCGTTGATATTGAAATATTAGAAATAAAAAATAAGCAAAAATTTAGAAAAGCACATTTTTCCTGATAGAATATGCAATTAAATTCTTATACAAAAATTATTTTCTATCTATCTAAGCTAAAGGCTTGAACTGCACTGCAACACCTGCAAGGAAATCATAGAAAATGCCAAATACTGGCAGGCATTCTGAAAACACAACCACTCCAAAGTATGAGAGAATATTGTATGCTTAGAGATAACACATTTGAATTTATAAAATTGCCTTCCCAGCATGCAATAATAGGCACTAACTTAATGAGGTCTACTTTACAAGATTTTATTGTTCTAAAAACACTGCTTGTTATTAGAGTCAATTAATATTATTTGTTACCTCAATATATAGAAATAGAAACATATTTTAGTTTATAAAATAGTCAAGCATCAAAACATCTTTTTATTTAAAGATAAGATTTTTCAACAGTTCAGAAGCTAGATGTAATTCAAACGGAGGAACATCTGGCACAGATGTCAAAGAATTCTGTGCTCTTTGCTAGTCACAGCTGAAGTTTATATCTAGCTTTCCTTGCAGCCTTAGAGGAACATAATGAGTGGTCACCTTGAAAGAAGATGACAAATTTTGCATTTTTTAGTAGTTAATTTTATGAAAACATTACACTCTTCCAATATAGCAGTGGCCATTATCAACATTTTAAAGAAAAATGTTGAGCCACATCTGTTGTAACCTGTCAATATCCCTGGGATGTGACATAATAACCCTGCCTGTGACATTACTATAAAGGGAAAATGGTTGGAGAGACTACTTAGATTGTTTCATATAGCTCACCACAAAGCTTTAAAATATGCAGAAAAACAATGTGCATTAAGACTAGATTTAAAACTGGTCAACAAAAGTCCTTTGTTTTCAATACCAATGTATTTGCCAATTATCCTCAGAATGAGTCTTGTTTAAAAATTTTATTTATTTATTTATTTGGTTGTGCTTGGTCTTAGTTGCGGCAGGCAGGCTCCTTAGTTGAAGCATGCAAACTCTTAGTTGTTGCATGCATGTGGGATCTAGTTCCCTGACCAGGGATGGAACTCAGGTCCCCTGCATTGGGACCGCAGAGTCTTAACCACTGTGCCACCAGGGAAGTCCCTCCTTAGAAAGAGTCTTGATTAGAAAATTTAAGGAATGTTTGTACTCTCATATAGGTATAGAGATGTCACAAATGCTGTGCTTTTTTTTTTAATTCGAGAAGATTTTTGTTTGCTTGTTTGTTTGCAGCTGGTTAGAGATGGAGTTCCAGAAAAAAAAAGGGTGGGTCTCTCAAGTGTCTGTCCACCTTGCAACTACAGGTACTGACTGTCTTTGTTCTGAATGATTATTTTCAATGCTGCCTGCATATCAAAAAGCCTTGGAAGATACAACGTTTACCTCTGAAGAAAGGGCAAGCTTGTTTACTGTCCAGTTTAGTAAAGATAATGTCCCCCTTTAGGGCAAAGTCCCGCAGGCTTATAGCTTGTTGTAAAAGATTAAGATTTCCTAACATCAGGGCTCCTGTCTTATAACACACTCTACTGTGTTTGTGATACCTTGTGAAAACTGGGGTTTTGGGAACAAGCACAATTGCAGATTTTCTGGCTATTGCTATTGCTGTGAGTAACAAAATCTCCTTTATTTCTGACCCAGTAGTCTTAGGTCTTTGGCCATCATCCATGAAACTGTGGCAGGCTAACTTGTTAGATTGAAAATAGGGTAAAAATTTCAAACTTTTCAAAATCCTTGACAGGGATACTGTACTAACAGATGTGGAAGAAATATTTTCACTTAAACACCTTCAGGAAGATAAAAAAACAAGACAGGACATTATATTTGGAGGCAGTTATTATCTATCTCGCTTCCCTCCTTTCTTCTATTGCCCTCAATATATTTGTTCTATTTTTCTTTTTGGAACAAAAGATGTTACCCGGGAGTTGTGCTAGTTGCCCTCCCTTTCTCCCTTCAGATCCAAACTCCATTCATATCCACCCTGCTCTGTGCCTCAACAGTCCCCACTCCCATTAGTGGAACATCAATGGATTACTTTGACCCCAGGCTTATGTTTGTAATTGGATTAATGGGCACAGTGTCTTATATTTAGGGTGAGAAAGAAGAATAGGTTTTAGTGTTTATTTTTTGGCTCCTTTTGAGAAGAGTTACTATATAGGTGGACTGATATTGCTGTTGTGTCTTTTCACATGTTCTTTTGCCACATATATAAAAATATGCCATGTATACAAAAGGTGTATATTTATTCCTTTTTAACATTTTCCAAGTCTTTTGCTAATTTTAATTGGCTTGTTTTCTTTTTACTGTTGATGTATAGAAGTCCTTTACATATTTTGTATATTAGTCAATTGTCTGACATATGCTCTTAAAGTGTTTTCCCACTCCACTGATTTTCTCTTTTGATGAGAAGAAATGTTTATTCTTTATGAAATCATTATCATATTATCTTTAATAATTATTTTTTTCTTGTATTCTTTCCAATAAATTCATCTTAATGTAAGTCATGAAGATTCTCTTTGTTCTTCTAGGAGCTAAATTTATGGCAATGGTATTTATGTTTAAGTCTATGATTAATCTTAATTGATTTTTGTGATATAAGGGTTGACATAAAAGTGATATAGGGTGCTTAAATTGCTGACATATATATCCAGTTGTTCCAGAACGATTTGTTGAAAATATATTCCTTCCCCTTTGAATTGATTTGGTCAACATTCTATTGTTCGTAAATGCACACATCACTCTTTGGACTCACTCTTTTGTCCCCCTAATTTCTCTTTCCATCCTTCCACCAATATTGATTATTATACTTTATTATAATAACTTTTATTATACTTTAGTCTCAAAGTCAGGTAGTAAAATTCTGCAAAGCTATTTTTCTTTTTCAAGGTTCTTTTGGCTAATCTATATCTGTTGTATTTCCATGTATGTTCTAGAATCAACATAACAATTTCTTCAAAAAAATGACCTTGGGGAGAAAAGATACCCTAACAATACTGAGTCTTTCTGATTCAATGATCATGGTATGTATCTCCAATTATTTTATCTCTTCTTTAATTTCCCTCAGCAGTGTTTTGTAATTTTGGTGAAAACTTCTTAAACATTTATTCTTATATTTAATATTAGGCAATTTACATTGATTCTTGCTATTTTTCTTAATTTCATTTTTATTGATTTATTGCTAGAAATTCAATTTTTTTGTATAATAACCTTGTATCTTGCAAACTTGCACAATTAGTTTTTTATTCTGATAATTTTTTTCTTGTTACTTCCATTCCATTTTCTTATACATAATATGTGTTGTAAATAAGGAGTACTGCAGTTTTACATCTTTTCTATCTGTATTTTTTAACTTATTTTCTACCTTATTGCACAGGCTAGCACCTTTAGTACAATCATGCATAGAAGTGGAGAGAACTGAATCCTACACCTTGTTTAAAAAGTTTTTATAGGTTTATCATAGATGCCCAATATCATGTTAAGAAAGCTCCCTTGTATTATTAATTTGTAGTTCATTTTTTACCCAATCAGGAATGGATGCTGGATTTTTAAAATACTCTTTTTCTACAACTAATGAGATAATCATATGTTTTTTCTCTTTCATTCTGTTAATGTGGTGAATTACCACGATTTTGATTTTTAAACAACCTTATTTCCTAGGTAGTCCACACCTGAGTGGCTATGATGTATTACCCTTTTTATATATTGCTGGATTGAATTTGACTATGTCTTGTTAAGATATTTGTGCCTACGTTCATGAGTAATATTGGTCTATAATTTTTTTACTCATTTTTGCTTTCAAATGCCTTAGCTTTTAGTATCAAGCTTATGTAGGCATAATAAAACATGTTAGAATTATTTCATCTTCTATGTTTTGAAAGATTTGTGTGATTCTGGTATTATTTTTCCTGAAATTATTAATGGACTTCACCAGTGAATCCATATGGGTCTGGAATTTTCTTTGTGGTAAGAATATTTTAAAATTCCATATTCATATATACAGTAAACATGAGGCTATTTAGGCCTTTACTCTTGTTTCTTTTATTATCAGCTTTAACAAGTATTTTTTCAAGAAAATTTTCTATTTTATCTATTTTGTTGAATTATTAGTCATTCATATTACCCCACAAATGTTCTTTATTCTTTGTATGATCTATATGGATTTTTAAAAATTACTTACTAATGTTAGTAATTTGTTGTTTATTTTTGTTTATGATCAGTCTTGCTAAAGCTTCATCAATCTTATTAATCGTTTTAAAGAACTGATTTTGATGTTATAATTTTTCTCTATTTTTAATTTTATATATTATATTTCAATAATTTCTGTTATTATTGCTTTACTTCTACTTATCTGGGGTTTATTTTACTCCTCTAAATTTAGAAGCTTACAAAATTAATTAATTAATTTTTAAAAAAAATAATGTAAGCTGCTAATTTCACTCAAAAAACTGCTCTAGCTGCTTCTCATAGGTTTTGGTAGGCTGTGGTTTGATTATTGTTAAAGTCATAATATTTTCTAATTTTTCTTGTAATTTATTCTTTAGTCCATAGGCTATTTATAATTATTTTATTTAATTTCCTAACTTTAAAAAAATCTATATGTCTTATTTTTTACTGATTTCTTATTTATTTATATTGTGATCAGAAAATATGCTCTTTGATTCCAATCTTCTGATATATATTGAGACTAGCTTTATTCTTCAATGTATAGCTAATGTTCCATATATTTCAAACATATGTGTACTCTTCAGCTGTTGGGTGGAGTGTTCTATAAGTATGAATCAGATGAAGCAGATTGATGGTGCTCAAATCTTCTTTATAGTATTTTTTTCTATTTGTTCTAATCATTACTGAAAGAAAAAGAGGTGTTTATGTCTTCAATTATAATCATTGATTTGTCTCTTTCTCCCCTCAATTCTATTATCTTCATGAATTTTAAAATTCTGCCATTAGGGCATACACATTTGTGATTATTGTGCTATCTGATTAATTGACTCATCAATATGAACTCTTCCTCCTGTTTTCCTAAATTTATCTTTAAATCTACATTCTGTTGTTAGGTTTCTTATTGATACTATAGGATTTAAGTCTTTATCTATGTATATATTTTTGAGAGGAGACTTTGTTTTCTTTGTTAGGGATAGAATGACAGTCAATAGCAATTTTCATATCCTAAGTGAAGGTAGAATTCAGCTTTTATTTCACCATTCAAAAATTGCCCTAATATGCAATTTTCTAAAGAGAATGAAATCTATGAGTTATGCTCACCCTTCCTAAGAAAAGTCAGATGCCCTGTATCTACACAGAAGCCTACTCTGTGATTTTATGGGGAATTTCTATTCCAAAGAAAAAATTGTTTTTAAAATGATTTACTATCTTGGCTACACTGTGTTATAGCTAACATCTTTTTGAGAAAAATAAAAGTAGGAAAAAACCTTTCATATTTAATCTCTTTTGTGTCCTCCATCTGATCACCCACATTGCTACACTAGGTATTTCTACTTTTCAAAAGAAAACTGAAAATGAGAATGCTGTAAATGAAAACACACTTGAAAATGCCATTTTTAAGTTCCTAAAAGCCTGTTTTGCTAATGGATTTTTTTACTTTATTGTCACGCTGGTGTTTATGCAGTGCTTTTCCAGATGCACTTTCTCCATTTCAGAAAATCATATTGAAACAACAACAGCAAAAACACATTGAGAGAAACTCTTTATACTCTCTACCGACATCACAAACTTTTTCGAAATTGACTTAGTCTTTTTTTATATCAAAATGAAATATCTCCTGTAAGAAAATTAAGATAATGTCAAAGTTACCATATGTTTGTTTTTCACAAATCATCAACAGAAAACTTGCTCCTGGACTGTTGATAATTTGTCAGCAATTATTAATAGGTATTAACACTGACAAAGTTCCCAGTGGGGTTTAGCCTTCAAACTATCTCAGGATTCAAAACTCATCAGCAAGCAGCTGCTGCTATCATCAAGTGCAGTTCTATTTTATATGGAAATGCTAATATTAAATAGAAATGAAGAAAGCTCAAAAGGTAATTGTTTTTTATTTTAAATCAATTAAAATTTTTTTAAGAGTATCAATCAGAATAGATGCAGATTGGTAAAAATCTTAATAAAACAAAAAATACAACCAACATCTCAATTTTTATTTTTTTTTTTATTTTTTATTTTTTTTTTTATTTTTATTTTTTCCGGTATGCGGGCCTCTCACTGTTGTGGCCTCCCCCGTCGCGGAGCACAGGCTCCGGACGCGCAGGCTCCGGATGCGCAGGCTCAGCGGCCATGGCTCACGGGCCCAGCCGCTCCGCGGCATATGGGATCCTCCCAGACCGGGGCACGAACCCGTATCCCCTGCATCGGCAGGCGGACTCTCAACCACTTGCGCCACCAGGGAGGCCCCATCTCAATTTTTAAAGTGAACTTACTTCTATTAATATTCCATAAGAACATATTCTAAAAAATTAAATAACTCTAGAAAAAATAAAATGAAAATATGCAATACCCAGTTACAATCCTCTCACCAACTGTCTTTGGTCAGTTGATGATCTGTTATTCTTGTCTGGGGTCATTTATTTTTCTAGGGAATCAACTAGTTTATAAGCTTATCTATGCTGCCCACACCTGGGATGACTAGAGTGACTCTGTTATGTCTCTTACTATACTCCACCAGACAAGTCTGGGCATATTTTTATAGTGTTGATAGAAGTACTAGAAAAAGAAGGAAAATCCAATCATGTACGTACATTTCAAGCTTACATCATGTCTACTAATATCCAATTGGTCAAAGCAAATTACATAACCAAGCCCAGAGTCAAGCAGTGGGCAAACCAAACTGATATGGCCTATGACATGTATATAGGGAGGAATTAAATGTAAGGGTCAATGATGCAGTAAATTAGAGATCATCTGAAGCATTATGTTATCATCAGAGGTTTGGCAAACTTCCAACAGGCATGGTCCAGACGTCTTGGGAAAGCTGTCTCATCAGCTGCTTCAGTTCTGGGAAATCTTTACTTTCAGGTTACCAGATGATGTGCAGGTCCAGTCAGTGTTTGGTACTTTCCTTAGGTGTGTCACATGAATCCAAAAGTTTATTCCTTGGAGTCTGGTAGCACAAGAGGTCGTTAGCAGTACCCAATAAGGGTCTCTCCACGAAGATTTGAAGAGAGTTCTTCTGAGGTGTCTTTTCCAATAGATGAAATTTCCAGTTTTCAAAGTGTGATTATTCGAGGTTTCTGTTTATTAACCTTTTACATTTCCACATTTTGATCAAGATCTTCTCTGAAAGCATCGCTGAGCAAGAGTCAGGTTTTCTAGTATCAGCAGCTCTTTGCCCCTCAAAGCCAGAAAGGACCTTTCCTAGCTGTAGTGTCTCACATCAGAGGGGAAATGCACCTATTAAGGTCACATCTGAGAAAGAAGGAGGGGTAGGAGGGAAAACTCTCAGGTACTTTTTATCTAAAGTCAAAGTACCTGCCCAGTAAAATCGGTTCCTCAATCAATATGAAGTTTAAGAGGAGTTCCCCAGGCAGGGATAATCTTTTCCAAAAGGACTTTAGCCAGAGAAGAGGCAGTAGCCTTCCTGCAAGGGAAGTCTTCTGCCCAATATGAAAACATACAGACCATGTCTAAAACCTATTTATATCCATTAGATGAAGGAAGTTGTATAAAATCCATTTGCTAGACTTCAAATTGTCCATTAGACCATTTAAAATGTCCAGGAGCAGTGTGAACAGGCTTTCTTGTTCACTTGTACTTCAGACAAGTGGGACAATTGAGGTAGACATGCTTGAGGCCTTGTTAATGTTTCCCCACCAATACTGATTTATCATACTATCATTTTATCAGTAGAGCAATGATTTAATGTGTGTACAGTGATGAAGAGTTAGAATCTTAGAGTGTCTGGTAGACTGGGTTATTTGTTCCAAACCAGAGCTTGGACACTAGCTTTTTTAGGCTGAGCCAGAACAAACAAAGGAATGAACTAAAAGAGAGAGCCCAGGACTATATCTATATAATCTATAATGATCACTTAGGTATCACCGAAGTAAAGCGAATCCACAGTGTTAGTTATCTTGGTGCCACAAAATTGGCAAACTATATTTTTCTCACAAGCCTGGTTAAATTAATTTCCCTCACATGCAAATTTAAAAGGGTAATAATAATAAAGTATACTCCTCAGTAAATAAATAAAAATATAATGACAACACCAAAAACAAAACCCCTCCTCAGCCCAGATCTAAGTTTTCATATTTATCAGTTTTCTAACATATTGGACTACTAAGGCATAGCATTAGTTAAATTAATTTCAAATAGAGCTAAACCTTGTAGGCCTCAAATATAATTCATAGCCTTATAATATTGTTTAGGAATTTCCCAGCTCATGTATCTATAAATCCGATTTTTCTGAGTTAATGCATTTGGGGCTTGAATTTTTAGTATTTCCAATGTATTCTAAATAATACACATGACCTCAAACCTTCCAAACTCATTTTTTAATGTATTAGGTACATTACAGGCCAAATCTTAAAAATTTGTTTCCAATTTATCACATTTATTTATGAACTAAGAGAAAAAATGAAATGCTAACTAAGGTTTTGTTTGACAAAGTCTCAAGACAATGTACCTATTTTTTATGGTTTTTCTTTTATGCAATTTTCCTCATTTTTCTTGTTAGGTGTGACTGCAGGCAGCTACCAATTTTAAATATAGGATCATAGCATCAAATTAAAATAAATTTTAATTCACAAACTCCTGATGTCAAATGGATATTCAAAGAACTCCATTAAATTAGACATAAACTTCTATTTTGGGAACCCATCTTCAATATTTTAATTAGGATGCTAATGTCCTGAAAATACACATTCATTCTGTACAGTGTTACAATCATCCATAACATCAAGTAAGTAATGGTATTTTAAAATATTTCAATGCATTTTCCATGACTTGCCTTGCTTATGAACACAGGAGGTCATTCATAAATTGTCTTTAAGAAGCATGTGAATTTCCATACTTTGTGAATGAGAAGAATAAATTAAAACGATGTGTCAGTCTGAGTCTAATCAAGAGAAAAAGACTACAAAAAACTACACAGAAGACTAAATGGGATATTTCATAAAAGCATAATTAACTATGGTAAAAGAGCAAATATTAGATATCAGGAAACTCTGTATGGTACCCCAGGGCTGAGGAAAAGTATCTAAAGAAGGATAAACTTGGAAGGGGTTCAGACGACACCAGATCAGCTCACTGGATAGCAGCTGGTTTGGCAGGAAAGGAGCTGATCTGAGTACCTGGCAAGCAACCGGCCACCTCCACGGCGAAGCTGGGGGAGAAGGGGATCAGCAACTGTTGGTGCGGGCATGCAGTGGATTCCAGGAAATTGGTGGGGCCAGGATACCTCCAGATCGCACAGCCCATGGGGACTCTGATTTCCTTGTGGAGAGGGCTGCGGAAAGGTTATCATCAGACTGAAGCTGGAAAGTCACAAAAGGACCATATTCTGGACCCATGGTTCGGGCTCTGCCAGTTGTTCTCACATGTCTTGCTGATATCAATCCTCTTCCTCCTACAGTGTTCCTGCAGCTCCCTCTACTGAGAAAGATTATCATGTTTGCTTTAACTTTACCACTCCCCTCAGACAGTAGGTTAGAAATCACTCTGAATTCTCTATGAGCCAGTCATGTCTCACACCTGATTTGCCTTGCACATACTGCCAAATTCCACACTGTAAATGCTGCTCCTCTCTGGAATTCTGAAATCATATTTCTTTTCCTCCCTCCATCATATTTAATCCCTGTGTGTTTAACAGGATCTCGTCATTTTTATATTTCTGTTAATGCATATTTTCACAGGCTATATTACATTGTATTGTTTACACAACTAACTCTATTAAATATATTTATTACTGGCACCTGGTATAATACCAAAAACATAGTAAGTATTCAATAAGTTATTATTGAACACATTTTAATTTTTGCAGAGATATTTCTATTGAAAAAGATGACTATATCATTCATAAAATATAGAATTCATACTTGCAGTGGATAAAGACACATAAGAAAGTTTAAAATAATATGAATTTACTCATAGAACTAAAAGCAACTGTAATCATAAAATAAGCACATACATACAGAGAAAAGTAATGGGCATTTTCTATCATTGACAGTTTTTGATGAAACATGCTTTGTTTAACATGATTTTTTTCCAATTTTCATTGACTAGCATGCAGATAAATTAATATGTATGAAGCTGAGTTTAATCTCATTTGGTCTCTTGGATTTTCAGGAAAATACATAGTTGAAAATAGAAAAAAATTCCACCTTGATATTTTATTATTAAAAATTACTGAAAATTTCAGTTAAGTGTTTTCCTGTTTGCACATATTAATGCTTCTCAGAAATTTGGACATTATTCCATAAATATTTGTTTCCCCAGTCCAAAACCACTACTGCCTCCTAACAGATGTTAGAAATGTCGCAAGAACATTCAGTTTCAGTTTGCAAGTAACTATGTTAATACTAGAAATAAAGCAGTATGTCACGTATGGAAAACCTCCCACAGTATTTCCTTACATTCCTTTATCTCAAATCAATTTTTGTTAGAACACAAATTCTAATATGAATATGAATAGTTAACACTCTAATATCTCTAAAAATGGTCTTTCATAATACAGTGTTAAAACCAATCTCACTTTCAAATCTCTTTTGAAACATGAAATTTTTAAATCTATAAGACTATATTAGGCAATTGATTTAGAGAGTATAAATATCATCTGAACTAAAGAAAACAGAAATGAATTCCAGGCATTGGAAATATATACCTAAAGATCTCAAATGGACAAACAGGATATAGTCGGCATAAGTTAATATTTCCCATCCCATAGAACAACTAGCTGGTAACTCATTCAATCCATATTTCTTTTGATTATCAAATGTGTTTTTACTGTGCCTTCACTTTGTCTAATTGCTTTATTTAAATGTCCTACAAAAGTCTTTCTTTAAGGAAGTTGCTTTACTTGGTTTATTGTCAGTTAGGTTCTTTTGAGATTAGTTTCTTTTCTAGTTTATTCATTGTAGAATATTTATTATTTACATTTATTTTTCTTAGAAAGTTTAGCCTCAGGGTTTCATGACAATGTTACTACATTATAGAATATAAATAGAACTTCAGTCTCCCTTCCCCCCTCAACCCCTGTAAATTCATTTCTAATGACTGAAGAGCATGCAGAGGCACTCAAAGATATATCAGAGTCTTGCAAAGTCCTTATTTTCAGCATAAAAAAAAAAAGAACTCTAAATTGGAACCCATTACTTATAGTTCACTTATTTGCTGGTCTAGAAAAAACCAATAACCTCATTATAGCTCAGCTTTGTCTTATACATACAAAAAATCTTTCATCATTATGATGTAGCAGTTATCTTGAGTAAAAAAATGAAATTATTCTTTTAGCAGACTGTCTTCCTCTCTACTTATTAGGTTGTGTTAAAAGTACATTTGTTACAGAAAATGCCAATGTCTGATTGGATTTTCAACACACTATGTTGAAGTGCCTGCATATTAAATTAACTGAATTTTTCAAGTTATCTTTTTCCTCATCCCATTTTTTTCTCTTTAACTTTAGGAAATATAAAAATGTGTGCCATTCTATTTTTATTTTCAAAGTTCTGCCCTATTATATGTCCAGTTAAACCAGAAACTGGACTCAGTGAATATGATCTTCAAATTACTATAATCAAGAATTATGTTTATTATATGAATAAATAGAGAAGATGTTCTAAAATAAGGGCACATAGTAAAACAAATTCTAAGTTTTACGCAGAACAAAGAAAGTAATAAAATTACTGTCATATTTTATTTTTATATAGACGGCTGAAAATTTTGGTTTGTATTGCAAAACACCACTATGGGGTAGATCATGGTACATGGTAGAGTTTTTAAAACCCAGACATTTATAAAAGTCAAAACAGAGCTTCCCTGGTGGCGCAGTTGTTGAGAATCTGCCTGCCAATGCAGGGGACACGGGTTCGAGCCCTGGTCTGGGAGGATCCCACATGCCGCGGAGCAACTAGGCCCGTGAGCCACAACTACTGAGCCTGCGCGTCTGGAGCCTGTGCTCAGCAACAAGAGAGGCCGCGATAGTGAGAGGCCCACGCACCGCGATGAAGAGTGGCCTCCGCTTGCCACAACTAGAGAAAGCCCTCGCACAGAAACGAAGACCCAACACAGCAAAAATAAATAAATTAATTAATAAACTCCTACCCCCAACATCTTAAAAAAAAAAAGTCAAAACAAAAGCTGTGCTGTGTTGAAAGTAATAGTAATTAAATAGTTTTTTTTATTCATCTACTTGCAAAAATCACAAAGTCTTTTTTTTCCCTTTGTTTTGGTTTTAAGATTGCTATCTTTAACGTTTTATTACGGAACACTTCAAACAAAATTAGAAGGAATAGGAGCAGGGCCCAAATAGCAAAGTAAACCATCATGGGCTACTCTTGCTTTCTCTGACGCCCACCCAAACTTTTTTTCTCTTCACAAATGTATTTAAAAATAAACCCCAGGGGCTTCCCTGGTGGCGCAGTGGTTAAGATTCCGCCTGCCAATTCAGGGGACATGGGTTCGAGCCCTGGTCTGGGAAGATCCCACATGCCACGGAGCAACTAAGCCCGTGTGCCACAACTACTGAGCCTCCATACCACAACTACTGAAGCCCACATGCCTAGAGCCCATGCTCTGCAGCAAGAGAAGCCACTGCAATGAGTAGCCTTTGCACCGCAATGAAGAGTAGCCCCCACTCACTGCAACTAGAGAAAGTTCCCGCGCAGCGACGAAAACCCAACACAGCCCAAAATAAATAAATAAAATAAATAAATTTATTAAAAAATAAATAAATAAAATAAATCCCAGACACCATATCTAACAGATGATACTTTAACTTAATTATAGAACAAACATCGTACACAGCAAAATTAATTGTAATTCCTTAATATCATCTAAATTCAGTCTGTTGTGCATATGTTTTTAAAATTATCACATATATGTTTTTTTTAAGTTGTCCTGTTCTAATTAAGATCCAAAAATATCTTAAAAAAATTTTGGCTGGTATGATTTCTTACGTTGTTCTCTTTTTCCACTGTTGTTTAAAAACATTTGTCTGAGGTATAACTGACATACCATAAGCTGCACGTATTTAAAACTGTACACTTTTATGAAATTTGACATATATATATTCCTAAAACATCACCAAAATCAATATAATAAATATGTATAGTAGTTCTCAGTAATCTATGAAGTTTCTTTGAATCTATAATCATTTCCTCCTCTAACTCCCATGCCGTATATTTGTTGAATATATTGAGTCACCTCTGGTAGAAACTAGTGAAGTCAGTGCCCTTTACCTTTTAATGTAGCCAGTATCTGGTATTTTGGCTTGGGGGCTTCCCTTAAAACTACAGAAAACCACTCTAATCCTGGATGGAAAATCAGAATTAATGCCCTTGAAATAAAATTATAACCAAAAAATGAGGGTTATTGATGCAGAAACACCCCATCTCCCTAGGTCCTTGGATGGAATGCCTCTGAATGGTATTGTGTACACTTTTTCTTAGCAGTTTCCAGCATGATGAGATTAGGCTTTGGTTCCCCCCAGTGGTAGCTAGTTTACAATGCAGGCTTTATGGTTGTATTCCTTTGCCTGCTCCAACTTGCCACTCCCCATTCATGGTCCCCGCATTATAATCATTGTCCAAGGATCAGTTTCTGAAGAATCCAAAGTAAGACATTTGTCTTACAGATATTCTCACTTTCAGGGTTTTATTGATTCCTAAATTCATTTAACACGTTCCTCTAACCCTCTTATATCCCTAAACTGGCAATTAATGTTAGATGTTTCATTAGGATGCTTTTATTTTAGCCATGATTACCTCATAAATGTGGCTGCATATTTCTTATTTTATTACAAAATTGTCAGATTCCTTCACCTTTTGTCAAGATTCATCATTGGATTCCAGTATCAGCATGATTCATAAAGTTCTCCACCAGAATTTACCTAATATTTTTGACTTCTATTGATAATCTTTGCCTATTATACATTACTTCATAAGAGACTTAAAAGTGTGATAATCTAATTAAATCATGTCCTACACTTATTAGCTCTGATTTGTTCATTATTTGGATTCCCTGAAATATAATACATAAAAGAAAGGCAGGATAAATCCTCAATTGTTTTCTTTTTTACAATTTGAAGAATAATCGTCTAATGTTCTAGCAGTCTAAAGGTAACCAATGAAGTTTTAATAAAGTCATGGATGTTAATGCATTTTAGATATTTCAATCCATTGCAGTGATTACTCTTTATAATACCCCTTTTTCCATCTTAGAACAGTGAAGTTTCCTTTAACTTGGCTCCTGTATCTTTTTACATGATACTGGCAGCTTTTGATAACTTCATGCCTCATCTTTCATATTTCCTGTCTCAGATTTGGAATCACGCTTTACTTTGTTCATTTTAGTGGGAAATGGTATTTAGAGACCACAATCTGGGTACTCAGGCTATTCATTACTAATGGGCTATCAGCACTTCTAAGTTTTTTAGTGACCAGAGAAAAGATATGTTTAAGGAAAAAATAAGTTTGTTTCAAAAACTTTCTCTACTCCACTTCCCTTTTCGTTGTTATCTGTTTACATATTTATGGCTAGGACGTGTTCTTCATTTAATGGGGGATATTATCTTCATTACTCTTCCATCAATCACTGTCCTTATTGAATTTAGATTAAGGACTTCACATAAGCCTAGACAATCTTCTTTTAGGAATCATTAACAATAACATATATTCATTTAATACTGAACATGCAATTCACAGCTCACCACAAAAACTCTGAGTTATGCTGGGAAAATATTGAGGTTAAGAAAGCTAAGCAACTGGCAGGAAGTGACTTTATAGAGACTAAAACTAATTTCTGTGAGTCTTAACCTCCTGATAACATGGTTTGCTCCCACTCTAAGCATTTCACACCTCAGATTTATTTCTATTCAAGAAACCCCAAGTATAGTAATTGTTGCCTTTTCCTTTTAACTCCATTTATCTGTAAGTGCCTGCTGGCCCCTCTTCTTTCCACTCTCCATCCTTCACCACTTCCAAGATTAGATCTTATTCATCTTACTTTCTTCCCATAATAATATCCTATATATTGTACAAATTTAATAAAAAGTATGTTTAATTTCTTTTCTTTCAGTTAATGCTGTTACTATATCAGAGATAAATATGGTTTTATATTTCCAATATTAAGGCTGCCTGAATTAAGCTTTTCTAAGTTATCTAATATAATAGAATTATTACCATCTTTGGAAGCCAAAAGATCTGAGATTAAATCCTGATTCACTTGCTGATTAATGGTAGGACTTCCACAAAAAGCCTAAGATTCACAGTGTCATTTTGATGTCTTTGTTTTGTTTTGTTTTAATCTTTAAAATTTCAAATATTACAATATGTAACATCTAGCAGTTTGGCACTTTACAATCACTGCCGTCTTAGAGTCCCTGAAATAAGGCAGTTAACATAAATCAGCACTCCCCTGTCTTTTATTGTATACATATTAAATACTACAGGTATTTGTGTGATTTTGTAATATTACATTACCTATTTTATATTTCCTAGTATATCTATAGGATCACTTACTATTCTTATAATTTTAGGATAGAATATATTCTATATTATAAAATTACTTAACTGTCAGTTTATCAAATGATATAATCTAATATTTAACTGAAGTAAAACTACAACTTCATAAGTTCCTTCTTATGAATTGATGTTATTTTTTCGCAAAGCTATGTATAATTCTCAAATATATCTAGTGTGTTAATTATAATGGTATACATTATCATAAGAAACAACATACATAAAGTATAGGTAGGATTGATTTCATTCACTAAGATTTAGTTCTTTATTTTTTTTTAACATTGACATTGGTCCTTATGTTTTATTTCCCTACTTAACAACATTATTAAATCTTACCATAGGCCAGTCTGTTTCTAATCACTTTATAATTATCAACATACTTAATACTAATAACACTCCTATAAGGTAGATACTATTATCATCTTTAATTTACAAAGGAGAGAATTAATGCACAGTTAAATTAGGTAAGTTATCCAAGACTATAAACCTGACAATTAACCAAAGGGGAGGTAGCAAAGTCTCTAAGCATATAAAGTACACAATAACCTCTGTGGGACTGACAATAACAATCTTTTTAAACTATCATATAAACTGATCAGATTTGCTGCTAATTGATAAGGAAACAAAAGAAAGTGCTCCTGGCACCACCTTTATATTCTCTGGGTTTTTTCTGACATTGGCTTTTTTTTTTCAGATTCCATAAAGTGACATAATACTCCATCTGTCTGTTCATTTCATTTAGCATAATGTCTTCAATGTTCATCCATGTTGTTACAAATGGCAATAATTCCTACTATTTTATTGCTGATTAATAATTCATTGTATTTATGTGGGATATATATGTATGTATGTATATATGTATATATGCCTGCCATATTTTCTGTATGCATTCATCTGCTGATGCACACTTATGTTGTTTCCATGTCTTGGTTTTTATGAATAATGCTACAATAAACATGGGAAGTGCAGATATCTCTTTGAGATACTTATTTCATTTCCTTCAGTTATATACCCAGGAGTAGGATTGCTGGATCATATCATAGTTCTATGTTTAATTTTTTGAGAAGCTTCCCTAGTGTTTTCCATAATGGCTGTATCAATTTATGTTCCCATTATAGTGTATAAGGTTCCCTTTCCTCCATATCCTTGTCAACATTTATTATTGTTTGTCATTTTTAGGACAGCAATACAAACAGGTGTGAGGAGATATCTCATTGTGGTGTTGATTTGCATTTCACTGATTATTAGTGATGTTGAATATCTTTTTAAGTACCTGTGGGCCATCTGTATGCCTTCTTTGGAAAAATGTGTACTCGGGTCCTCTGCAATTTTTAATTGGATTATAATTATTATTTTTCTTCTTGGGTTCTTTGAGTTTCTTACATATTTTAGATATTAACTTCTTATGGAATATATGGTGTGCAAATATCGTCTCCCATTCCGTAAGTCACCTTTTCAGTTTGTTCATATGAAACCATATGAAATAAGTTTATATTCTGTAAGTAAATAATTAAATAACTTCAGCCTAGTCATAGCATCATCAAACTGTATATAACATAGTTACTTATAAAAAATGAAATGGTAATTGTGCTGAAAATCCTAAATTCAAAATGATTTGTGAAAGTAAAAAAGTTCTTTCTTTTCTCCTAACTTATAATTTTGTCTACCAAACACTTATTTATATTTTTATTTATAGCACTTAGCAAAGGGCTAGCATATTAGCTTGAAAAATATAGTTTGTTAAAGCAGAACACTAATGGGATTAAGATATTAACAAAAATTTCATTTCTCTAATTAATTTACATTTTTACATGTATTTGCAATTTTTACATTTATGCTCATATCATCAAAGCTATAATGTTGGGCTTCCCTGGTGGTGCAGTGGTTGAGAATCTGCCTGCCAATGCACTGGACACGGGTTCCAGCCCTGGTCTGGGAAGATCCCACATGCCACGGAGCAACTAGGCCCGTGAGCCACAACGACTGAGCCTGCGTGTCTGGAGCTTGTGCTCCGCAACAAGAGAGGCTGCAACAGTGAGAGGCCCGTGCACCGCAATGAATAGTGGCCCCCGCTCGCTGCAACTAGAGAAAGCCCTCGCACAGAAATGAAGACCCAATGCACCCCAAAAATAAATAAATTTAAAAAATAAACAAACAAAAACATAAAATTAATTAATTAATTAATTAATTTTAAAAAGCTATCATGTTCATAGTGAAAAATTATTGACTATTTATAGCCGCCCTCAATCTGCCAGCAGTTTGTCCATAACCAAATATAACATTCAGATTTTTAACATGAAAATAGTACTCTTTATTAAGAGGAATAAATAACATTTACCTCCAGACTTTTTACATATCGAAATATTATACATTTGATATTTAATACTAGTTTTTAATCACTCTCAATTAGATTTTCTCACACTGTCTGGATATTATTTGGATATTAAGCACTACTGAATTATCTCCAGCTTAACATTTGCTGAAGCCTGAACAAACACCTAATTCCCTTCCTCACCAGTCTCATTGTTGCAGATTATAAGCCTAAGGTGTAGGGAAATTAAATAATAAACCAAATGGGTCATAATGATTTTTTCATTCAACAAAATTTATTAATTCCTTATGTCCTAGACACTCTTCTAGATGATGAAGATATAGAAATGAAAAAGATAAGCAAGAAGTCTACACTTTTTAGAGTTTCAAGTGAGAAAGACTAAAAATGAATAACAAGAGCGAGATCATTTCAGATAGTAGTAAATAAAAAGATGGTGACAGCCATAAAATGATATCATTGTCTAGAGAAAAATGAATAGTTGATGTTAACTTCTTTTCTTGGTGTAGAATAATAATTATGATGTATGACTTAAGAACACAAGGATTGAAATTATTCAGATCTAATCTACAAATCTACAGCTGAGACCCCATTACATACCTTACATTCAAATCTGCAGCTGAGACCCCATTACATACATTAATGTGATGGCTTCTTCCCTCAGTTACCTGAACTGGATGGACATCCAAAATTTCACTATAGTAAAATAAGGAATTTTCATTTCCATATGAATTTACTTACCTAAATATTTGTGATATGTTATTTCAAAATGTTAACTAAATTTCTAATTAGTTTTGTTATGACTGCCTGACTTATATTTCACAATAGTTAAAAAACATGCATATTTCAAAAACTGATTGTCTTGGTAAATGATGTTGGTAACTATTGATTTATTTCATTAGATTTCTTTTGTGATTTATCATAGAAACCACCTGATATCTTTTAAGAATGTTTTTAATTATTATTCAGCCTTAAAACCTTTCATCCAAATAAAACTTTTCTTGCATGTCCAATATATGAAATAGTTTGAACTGGTGCTCATTTGTGAAGAAGCCACTCTTCTTTATCCTCTCTTTTTCCCCTTTCCACCCAGTAATGACACATATATATATTAAAAAAAATTGGTGGGGAGGGGGCTTTTGCAATTTTTTCCAGCTTTATTAACGAATATCCCTCATGCTATGTAGCATATAGGGCTTCTTTAAACCAATGAGATATCTTTTAGATTGCAGATGCCTGGTTCATCTCTCTTTTCAGACATTATAAATTTTTTTTATTGAAAAGCATTGAACTGTTCAGACAGCAGGTAGGGAGGAAAGTATTAATATTTTAAAAATGAAATTATTAGAAAATAATTTAGCTCTGTTTGTTCTTTAGTATTTATTCATAATAGCATTGTTTGAGCAGTACCAATGTCTAATTCACTCTAGGAAGTTCATGCTTCTCAGAATATACTGCTGCAGTTATTGGCTTTGGGCATTGTTACACTGAACTGAAGAATCTATAAATTCCTTTTGCACCATGTTATGATCAATCATTTTCTTGTCTTATAAAAAAGGAAAGCTCAATTTTATAGTTTTTAATCTTATGTTTACATAACTGAGGTACTACTGTATACAATATTAATTAAACTTATGAAATCTTCCTGAATTACTAATTTAAATGAAACATGGTACTATTGCTGAAATGTAATTTAAGCTCACATATCACTCATGATTGTATTTTGAAATATATTATCTTCATATTAAAACTACTTTGCATAGATGGATGGAAAGTTAAAACTTTATTATAACTTTATTATCATTTTGTGAAGAGTGACAAAGCTATGTTGTGCATTTAAAAAATCATTTCTGAAGCTTCTTGTAAGTACTTGGAAACCTCTGTTTATGGAATTAATGATTATTTTGATATTGCTCCAGGTTTAGAGTAAATTATGTATCCTACCAAGCATCTTTAAAAAGTGGGGCATATTTTCTAGACATGATTCATTGACTTCTCATGTATATTTTCCAGTCACGTCAGCATTAATTGCTTCCCAGAATCAGCATCAGCCTCAGGAAGGAGTTACTGCTAAGCAACATATGTGGAATAAGTATCTTCACCCAGCTCCACATGCTTTTGTGGTTCATTGGTCTTTATTTGCCTTACACTTCTATTGATCCTATATTTAAATTTCATCAATTATGTTATTAATAAATAATAGCATCATATGTATGCTTAATCATTATTATGAAAATGTATGACCAGAGATTCAATACATTCAATATTATTAACATTGAGATGAGTGAAAAATTTCCTGTAAGTATTATTTAGCATGTATAACCAAGACATGCATAAATAGAAAAATATTTTTTAAAATAGCCTTTGTCTTAGGAAAGCAACCAATGAATCTTAGTGACGGGACAGAAGGCAGATTCAGTGCATTGCACTATTCAGTTAGTATGGAGACCAAAACATATTTCTCAATCTTTATGTTATATTTTCTACTGGTATAAAATATAAGGTAACATGCATTTTTTTTTCATTTTTTGTCTTAATAAACTCAAAAACTAAAAAAAAAAATTCCCAAATAGCTGGATTAACATTTTAGTTCCTTAAATTGTTCCCTACAGAGTAAAACTGCAGTGGTATTAATGCTTTTTCACAAACAAATAAACTCTGAGGCTTATGTCTGAGCTTGCTGAGGAGACATATTAAACATCAAGCAATCCTCAATGAAGCTTCCCAGGTCAAAGAATTCCATTTTCCCTGGATTCTTCTCACATGTTAGAAATTCAATAAATAATTTGTTACTCAAAATAAATAATGTTTCAATGCCACATGGACATTTGTGGCACTCTTTTGAGTCTTGTAAATTCCTATAGCTCTTAAGTCTTACTATTTAGAAAAGGATCTGCTGTTAAGAAATGAGCCTAGTAATATATGAATTTGTCCCGTGCAGGTACTGCCAGCATCTACAGGTCACATTCTATTTGTGCTAATTTTTTTCTAATATTTAAATAAAACAGGGCCTTTAAAAGAGGATGGTGGTATCAACATCTCAAGAATTACCCATGATCAATTTCAGAAAAATAAGATGCTCTTTTGAATTGCCAGATATTTTAAACATAATAATTTTATTTTTCTTAATTTTTTGTAAATGAATATTTTTAGAAATCTACGTATTTCTTTTAATTTTATAATCTATACATAGTGTATCCCAAAGTCACTTCTGAAACAAATGATTAACATATAAATTTAATAACTACCAACATAAAAATGAGTATATGGGGCTTCCCTGGTGGCGTAGTGGTTGAGAATCTGCCTGCCAATGCAGGGGACACGGGTTCAAGCCCTGGTCTGGGAAGATCTCACATGCCGCGGAGCAACTGGGCCCGTGAGCCACAACTACTGAGTCTGCGCGTCTGGAGCCTGTGCTCCACAACAAGAGGCTGCAACAGTGAGAGGCCCATGCACCACGATGAAGAGTGGCCCCAGCTCTCTGCAACTAGAGAAAGCCCTCACACAGAAACGAAGACCCAACACAGCCAAAAATAAATTAATTAATTAATTTTAAAAAATGAGTATATGTATCTCTAGGGTTAAGAAGATGTCTTGTGCATTCTTTTCCTTGATGAACTAGAGGCACAATCACTAAGTGAGTTAAAATATAGCCTAGAAATGCAAATGATCTGTTATTATTGAAGGATCTTTTCTTTAAGGCAATTGAGAAGGAATGGAAGTAATCTTGAGGAGAACATAATGAACAAACACTACAAAAAATGTCCTTTGCCTAAAATTATAATTGTAAAAATGATCTTTAACTTTTAGAAAAAAGTTTAAATAATTTATATGGATTTCCAATTTAACAATTCACTACATTTTAGATCATTCCTGGTTTCTTTTTATTTAATGCTTTGGAGTTCTTAAATTTATATAAAATAGAGAATTGAACTTATTTTGCCTTTAAAATAAAAAAGAACATATTATATATAAAAATAAAAGTAAAATAAACTACACCTGCTTATGTCGACTCTAATGTTGGATGTTCATTTAATAACTAACTATGGGCATGTACTACAAAACATATGAAACCTGCTTATGACCTGTTATTAGAAATTTAGACACTAGTTAAGAAGAGTTACAGGCAAATCTCATTTTATTGCACTCGGCTTTATTGCACTTTGCAGATGTTGCAGTTTTTGTAAATTGAAAGTTTGTGGCAACCCTGCTTTGAGCCACTCTATTGGTGTCATTTTTTCCAAAAGCATTTACTCACTTCATGTCTCTGTGTCACATTTTGGTAATTCTTGTAATATTTCAAACTTTTTCATTATTGTTATATTTGTTATGATGATGTGTGATCCGTGATCTTTGACGTTACTATTGCAAAGTGATTATGATTTGTTGAAGGCTCAGATTATGGTTAGCATTTTTTAGCCATAAGGTATTTTTTTAATTAAAAAGTATGTACATTCTTTTCTAGACATAATGCTATTGCACATTTAATAGACTACAGTATAGTGTAAACATAACTTTTCTAAGCACTGGGAAACCAAAAAGTTTGCGTGACTTGCTTTATTGCAATATTTGCTTTATTGCAGTGGTCTGAAACTCAACCCACAATATCTCCAAGGCATGCTTGTTATTAATCATGGTAGATTCAATCCTGGAATCCATTTTTCCCCCTCGTCCCTCCATAGTGACAAGGGAACTGAAGATAATAAAAGCAGATCAGATGTCACTAAAAGTCCAGAAAAATTTTTAAGATAAGTAGATTAGTATACTGGGAAACATGGAAGAAAGTGCTAAGAAACTTATTTTCAGAATTCAGCATCAGCAATAGGCTATTTTAATATACTGATTTGTTGTTATTTCTGGTTGATATTTAGGAAGCAGAGAGACAGTAGGGTAAAAAATGGAGAAATACATAAGTTAATTCCGCTATGAACATTTACTTTTATTATCTAAGATATAAAACCCAACTCCTAATTTTATAATTAGGTTTTCCCTAGATTTATTTATAAATTTTAGTGAAATTATATTATGTATAAATATATAAATTAAATATATTGGCCTTTATATTTTACTCAATAAAGTTATTTAAATTCCTCTCTCTTACCATGTAAAATATTTTTAGGAAAGATATAAAAAACAAAGTAAATAGGGAAGTAACATCAAGGTAAATAGGGACGATCAAGGGACAAAGAACATACAAATAAAAACACATTTTATTTTTTAAGAACTCTTTGAAAAGTCTTTTGTTATGTCTAGAATGAAGGGTTTATATATAGCTCCAAGGTAGTGTTACAAATCTGGCCATAGTTTAAGAAAGAAAATAGTTCGTTTTTGTCCTCATTATTTTGAAATTGAAAATGGTCTTTGTAATTATATCTAATATATTTTTTTAATTAACATGAGAAACTATTGGAATAGTTGATAGCTACAGAGGTAGATGTTTATTGCGACTCTGATTTGGCAGGTTCCCAAAAGAAATTTTGAGAACAGTGCGCAAATATCCAAATTGGTTAAAATCCTTTTCTAATTTTTTCCCAAAATTTTTTGTGACAGCTAAAGGAAGAATTAAGACACAACTGTCTATATTAACTATCCATGTATTCCCATTTCCATACTACACAGTTTCCTATTCTGTATCTGGGTTCAAGTATGGAGGGACCAAAACAATTGAAGCATGGTTGAAGGGACAAGCAGATTTTTGAAATGAGGAATATTTCTATGTGGAAGGTAAGGTAATATTTGCCCTTAAGAAATTTCAGCAAGTTAAATGAAAATGATGACCTTGTTTACATAAGATGTGTAACCAGAATCAGTAAAGTTAAACCCAGACCTTAAGTTTTATTCTAATTTTCTGACTGTAAGAAGCACAACAGGGCTTCCCTGGTGGCACAGTGGTTGAGAGTCCGCCTGCCGATGCAGGGGACACGGGTTCGTGCCCCGGTCTGGGAGGATCCCACATGCCGTGGAGCGGCTGGGCACGTGAGCCACGGCTGCTGAGCCTGGGCGTCCGGAGCCTGTGCTCTGCAACGGGAGAGGCCACAACAGTGAGAGGCCCGCGTACCGTAAGAAAAAAAAAAAAAAAAGAAGCACAACAGTACAGTCCAGACAACAATCTCTTTGAATCATAGAGATTGATAAAATTATTGATTTTATAATATAGTTTTCTATGTGCTGTACCATACACCAACAGTGCCCAAAGTTTTTTTTTTTTACTATTAGTCATTGAAACATATTGTTTTAAATAGTATCTTAACAAAGCAATTTGATCTAAAATCTTGAGAAAATGAGAGTTTATATTTTAGCTTTAAGACTGTTTTTATTCATTCTAATTAAAATTTACCATATATTTAATTTTTAATGTGTATGTGTATATATATGTATGTGTTTATACATATGTATATATGTATGTGTGTATGTACACACATATATATATCTTGTTATAAAGGGACAAGGACAAACTATAACACTTGAATATAAATGTTTAATACTTTGTCATTTGAATTTATGAAAATATATTGATTTGTTATTATTATATGCTTTATTTTTGGATTTTTTTAAGTTCCAGAGAAAGGAGAGAAAAACATTTAGCTCTTGAACATAAAGACTCAAAGAGATCTCTAAATATCATGTCACATCTTCTAAAAGTAGCTTCCTTCCTCTTGTACGTTAATCAATACCCTCACTTGAAACCTTGTCTTTGTACTAATTTCCAGTGACAGACACCTTTCATCTTTGCTGCCTCTAGATGAAGTTTTTCTTGCTATTAGAAATATCTTCAGGTATATACTGGAAAATCTACTAAGAGACATGACATTATCTAATTTAAGTTTTACTACATAAGAGAACAATTATTAACATATTTTGTCAATATCTTTTCCTTGTAATAGTGACTCTGACACTATTATTGGACATAATTATGGAAATATATACTTTTATTATATATATGTATATACACACACAAGTATTTTAAGGGTCTGCATAGAATTATTCTTTCATAGGACAAAATCTCAACTAATACATTTGTGTACTCATTTCTATGGCAGCATCTTAACAAATAAAATATACTCGTTTCATGAAAAATAACTGTTTTAATTCTCATCTTAGTTTAAAATACATTTTTGAATAATTAAAATCTGGCAGAATCACAAAATTTAATCAGAAAATTACAAGTTCATTCAGACTTAACACATTTTTTTTTCCTTTTCCTAGTATACTGTAACAGTCAGATCAGCTATCAGATCCTGAAATGCACTTTTCCTATGGGATCAGATGTCTTAGCATGTATGTCCAATCTGTCAGCAACTTGAACCTGTTGATATTAAAATCTATATTCCCCAGTCCATTGGTAGTTCTTCAAGCATCCTGTTATGTGTGACCCTTGCCCTGACTTGTGTTATGTCACAAATACTAGACTTTCCTTAAAGAATCTTGAGGGAAAGTTACTTAGGTGTGGGAAATCCTATGGTCTATATGTCTTTCTTTATGTTGGGCAATATTGTTTTGATTATTCTATCTCCTTATACTAAGTTTTAAAACCAGGAAGTTGAGTCTTCGAGCTTTGTGTTTCCTGTTCAAAATTGTTTTGATTACTTGAGATACCATATGAATTTTAGGATGGGTTTTTCTATTTCCATAAAACTGTAATTGGGATTTTCATAGGGATTACATTGAATTCAGTGGATCACTTTGGGTAGTATTGACATCTGAACAATATAGTTTTCCATCCCATAAATATTTTTCCATTCATTTATGTCTTTAATTGCTTTCAGATGTGTCATAGTTTTCATTGTACGAGTTTTTTTCTGTTTGTTTGTTTACCTTTAATTAATTGCTAAGTATTTTATTCTTTTTTAATGTTATTGTAGATCAAATAGTTTCAATAATTTCCTGTTTTGATTGTTCCTTGTTACCGTATAAAAATGCAACTAATTTTTGTGTATTCACTTTGTATCTGGTTACTTTGCTGAATTCATTTATTACTTCTAACAGTTTTCTGTGTGTGGAAACATTAGGGTTTTCTACATAGAAGATCATATCTCATGTGAACAGAGAGAAATTTACTTCTTCTTTTCCAACTTGGATGCCTTTTATTTTTCTTTCCTGCCTAACTTCTCTGACTAGAACTTCCAGTACAATGCTGAACAGAAGTGGTGAAAAGTGGGTATCAGTGTCTTACTCCTGATCTTAGAGGCAAAGCTTTCAATCTTTCACCATTGAGTATGATGCTTGCTATGGATTTTCATATATGGATTTCATTATGTTAAGGTATTTTCCTTCTATTCATCTGTTGAGTGTTTTTATCTTGAAAGTTGAATTTAGTCAAATGCCTTTCCTGAATTAATCAAGAGATTTTCCTCCTTCATTTTGTTAATGTGGCATATTACTTTAATGAATATTCATATATTGAATCATCCTTGCATTCCCAGAAAAAAAACCACTTGTTCATGTTGTATAATACATGTAATATGTTGCTGAATTTGGTTCCCAATTATTTTCTTGAGGATTCTTGCATCCATGTTCAGAAAGGATAATGGCCTATAGTTTGGTTTCTTAGAGTGTGTCTTTCTAGCCTTGGTGTCAATCAAGGTAATGTTCGCCTCAAATAATGAGCTAAGAAGTATTTCCAACTCTTTTTTTGGAAAAGTTTGAGAAGCATTGATGTTCTTCATTAAATGTGTGGTAGAATTCATCAGTGAATTCATCACTTCTATACCTTTTGTTTGTTGTCAGTTTTTTGAATATTGATTCAATTTCCTTGCTCATTAGGCCTATTCAGATATTCTATTTCATCATGATTTAGTCTTGGAATGTTTCTAGAAATTTTGCCCCTTTCATCTAGCTTACACAATTTGTTGTTGTATAATTGTTTTAGTACTCTCTTTTAATCATTTTTCTTTTTCTGTTGAAGTGATAGTAATGTCCTCACTCTGAGATCTGATTTTAGTATTTTGAGTCTTCTCTCTTTTTATCTTAGTCCATCAAAACTTTGTCAATTTTGTCGATCTTTTCAAAGAACCAACTTCAGGTTTCATTGATTTTCTCTATTGTTTGAATATCCTCTATTTAATTTATCTCTGCTCTCTCTTTATGGTTTTCTTCTTTCTGTTAGCTTTGGTTTTAGTTTGTTCTGTTTCTAGTTCCTTAAGTTGTACAGTTCAATTTTTATATCTTCTTGCTATATTGAATTGAATTGTTTATTAATCTTTACATAATTTCTTTCTTTGTTTCATGAAACCTTTATTTATTTAAGGTCTATTTTGTCTGACATTAGTATAGGCACCTCTGCTCTTTTGTTATTATTTGTGTAGACTATCCTCTCCCGTCCTTTCACTTTCAATCTACTTGTTTCAATGGAACCAAGTGTCTTGTAAATAGCATGGAATTTTGATCATGGTTTTTAAAGTCAGTCTGCTAATGTCTGACTTTGGAAAGTATAATCTATTTACATTTAAAGTAATCACTAATAAAAAAGGACTTATTTCTTTCAGTGTGCTATTTGTTTTCTATATGTCTTACAGCTTTTTTGTCCTTATTTTCTCCATTACTGTCTTCTTTTAAATTTAATTGATTTTTTAAAACAGTGAAATGTTTGAACTCCTTTCCATTGTCCTTTGTGTATATTCCATCACTATTTTTTGTTGTTTCCATGGGGATTACATTTAATGCCTTGAAGTTTTAATTTGTATTTATAGCAGCTTAATTTCAATAACACAAAACTCTGCTCCTTTACAGCTCAATTCACACCTTTTTCCATTGTTGATATCATAAAATTACATCTTTACATATATTGTGTGCTCCAAAAGATAAACTAGTAATTATTTAAATTGATTCATTTCTTAAATTATGTTGTAAACAAAATATGAAGTTAGAAGCCAAACTTACAATAATACTAGCTTTATAACTGCCCATGTATTTACTGCTAATTTTATTTCTTCATACAGCTTTAAATTATTGTCTAGTGTCCTTTCATTTCACCCCCAAAACTCCTTTTAGCATTTCTTGCAGGGCAGGTCTAGCGTTATTGAACTTCAGCTTTTGTTTACCTGGGAATGTCTTAAATTCTCCCTCATTTTTAATGGTCAGTTTTGTAGGATACAGGATTATTGGTCAATTCAGAGGTTTTTTTCTTTCAGTACTTTAAATATATAGGCTCACTGCCTTCTGGTCTCCCAAAGTTCCTGATGAGAAATGTGCTAGTAATCATATTGAGAAACCATTGTATATGACATGTCACTCCCCTATTGCTGCTTTCACAATTTTCTCTTTGTTTTTGACTTTAAAATTTGATTATAGGATGTCTGACTATGGGTACCTTCGAGTACATCTTACTTGGAGTTATTAAGTTTATTGGATGTTTACACTTATGCATTTCATCAAATTTAGAAACTTGTTCAGTCATTAGTTTCTTTGAATATTCTCTCTAATCTTTTCTTTTACTCTTCTCTGTCTGGGATTCCCATAATACATATTTTTATCCACTTAATAATGTTCCATAATTCCTTAGACTATGTTCACTTTCCTTCAATCTTTTTTTCTTTCTATTGTTTAAACTTGGTCATTCCCATTGTCCTATTTTCAACTTTACTGATTCTTTCTTCCACCTTTCTTCCAAATCTGCCTTTGAATCCTTGCAGTGACTTTTTTTGTTTGTTATTGTACTTTTTAGCTCAAGATTTCTTTTCGTTTTCTTTTTAGGTTATCTACATCTTTATTCATATTTTTATCTTGTCCATACTTTTTTTCCACTTTCTCCATGTTTTCTCTTTGTTCTTTGAGTATCCTTAAAATAGTCATTTTAAAGTATTTGTCTAATATATCTGCCATCAGGTCTTTTTCAAGGACATTTCTATTGATTTCTCTTTTTCCTTTGAATGGACTATACTTTCCTGTTTCTATGTATACTTTGTAATTTTTAATTGAGAACTGGATATATTAAATATCATAATGTGATACTGGAAATCAGATTCTCACACTTTTCCAGGAAATATTTTTTTTCTTTTTTGCAGTACGTGGGCCTCTCCCTGTTGTGGCCTCTCCCGTTGCAGAGCACAGGCTCCAGACGTGCAGGCTCAGTGGCCATGGCTCATGGGCCCAGCCACTCCATGGCATGTGGGATCTTCCCGGACTGGGGCACGAACCTGCGTCCCCTGCATCGGCAGGCAGACTCTCAACAACTGCGCCACCAGGGAAGCCCTCCGGGAAAATTTTTGTTACTTGTTTGGGGATTCAGTTGTCTGTTTCATGAGTTAACAAGATTATTTTTGCAAAGTCTATATTCTTTGTTAGGCGTAGTCACTGAATTCTCTGTTTACTTTTCTCTGCAGTCAGTGAGTGACCTCACAGAAATTTCCTTGAATTCTTGGATCCAATAAGAAAGTAAAATAATAAAGGTGTCCTTTCTCTTTAAATTATTTCAACAGATTCTGCCTCAGACAGAACCCACTTGAGATCCAGGGATTGAAACAATGGCCTACCCTTTGCCAGTTCCTCAGTGAACTACCAGGTAGATCAAAGCAACAAACCCAGTTCTTGGAGATCAAAGATCTTATTGCCTATACTGCTACTAGCAAGACACACCAGAAACACAGGCCACTGTCCTATCACTGTCTATTGCTGATCTTGAGAAGCGGGATAGTAACTGCTATGCAAAACAACAAAATTCACCAAAATGTACCATCTTCTTTATCAAGCACTCCCTCAAAGCTGCAAAATTTGCCTAGTATCTAGAGTTCAACGGGAGTTCAGAACTGATTTTGACAGTTCTTACCAACTCAATAGATGTTTTGTTGGAAGGACTAATTTTTGGAGCTTCTTTCTCCATTGTCTTTCAACATCTACCTAATTCATGCTTTATGGGATTTTGAATATTGTAGCCAGATTACAATTTAGAAATTATAGTCATGTCCTTGTGTTCTGGGAGGGATAGATTGTATTTTAATATTTTGGAATAGAAATCCCATTAGAAACAAAACTCTTTGCATAAGAAATTATACTGACAATGTTTGTAGGCTGATGGCTAGGACTAAGATAGCATGGGGAATCAAAAGATTGATAACACTAGATGTAGAAACAATATTATTGAAAGGAAATTTACAGGAACTTGGGGGAGGGTGGAAGAGATAAGAATGAATATAAGAGCGCAGTATGGCAAAAGGATCTAAAGGAATTTAAGAAAAGTTGTGCCTATTTTTTTTTAATTATCTTGCATTCCCCCACCTCTTCCCCAACACATACACTGTACTTCGATGTATTTTCTTAATTTAGTGTGAGTGTGTGTGTGTGTTTGAGGAGGGATGTATTAATGAGGAAATTAAGAGATATTTTACAAATTCAGGCTAGCAGAGTGAAGAAAACACAATATATAGAAGGAGGTAGAATGATTCAAAACAAATTCATTAAAGTAGCAGTTTAAAGTAATAGGTAAGCATGAGATCCTAGGGCTCTTGTGGATGTTTTGTAGTCTTATATAAGGCACCAATCTTTACAGAGCATGACCTGGGATTTGGGACCAATTCTATGTAAATATTACTGGGCAGGAAGATCTAATTAACAATATAGTTAAATATGTTTTGGGCAGAGAATTTCCAAACATCATTCAAGCTAAGTTAAAAAAAAATATATTGGCCTTGATTGTGACCAAATTTTTAGCCTAATTTTCTTTTTCATGAATCAAAATATATTTTTTGCTTAGTCTGAATGTTAGTGCTCTAATATTTTTACTTGTGTATGATTGTCCACTTTTCTTAAGTTACAAATTACTTTTTTTTTTTTTTTTGGTCTTTAGGCTTGGCTTTTAGAATCCTCAACAAGCTGCATTCAAAAGCTCCCAAGATACAGTTAATAGTATCTGCATATTCTGGTTGCTGTGTCCTTCCTTATCCCAGGAATAGGAATTACATTCTGTTCAGAGAATCTGGAGCCTATTAAAGAGAAATATTGTAAATATCTAAATTCCTGGCACAGAGAAGCCCCTAGAAGTTTATTTCTTTCAATTCTCATGTGTAAAATCAAAAATCAAACAAAACCAAACCAGCTGCTTTGTTCTAATCATTGTTTTTTACAGCCAAATATTTTAGGTAAAAATAGTGAACAAATAATGCTTTCTAATACTGAGTTTTTCTGGATTATTTTCTATCTTGTCTTTCTTTTCATTAACAGATCTTAGGTATATTAAATATATCTTATTTCATTTGATATCATCAAATCTTTAAAATAATCTTTATCAGAACATAACAAACCAAATAAAAAAACAGGTAAATGATTCCAATAATAATAATTGGAATTATATTTACCCACTGAGTTCAATGCTTTTCATATAAATCTGTGAATGCTTCAGGTCAGGGCCAGGTCCTATAACAACCAGAGTACAAGATAAAATTCAAAGCAAAAGTGAAGAAACTTTGCATAGCAATAATGTGTAATTATGGGACTGTGAAACAACCCATTCTGACTCCAATATATTCTATATGTAATTCCATATTCACAAAACTTAAAGTATAAACTAATAACATTATAGCTAATTTTCAGTCACTATTGGAAAGAATATATCATCCTACCTCACCCAACTCCTCTTAAAAAAGTAAATGATGGAAAAGCATAGGGAAAAGTATATCTAGGTAAATGCCATTATGCACTAGGTACAAAATATTAAAACCATTTCAAAGATAAATATCCAAGCATATGTCCTCTATTTTTCAGTATAATATAGTTTCACACCCTCATCAAAGAAAATAACTAAAATTATAGGTATTTGGGTTGAATCGTTTCCCTCTCAAAAAGATATGTTGGAGTCCCGACCTCTAACATTTCAGAATGTGACTTTATTTGCAAATAGGGTCTTTGCAGAGATAGTAAAGTTAAAATGGGATCATTAGCGTGGGCTAATGACCAATGTGACTGGTGTCTTCACATAAAAGGGGGAAATTTGGACACAGAGAGGTACACATAGAAGGAAGATGATGTGAAGAAAGTGGCCATCTACAAAGCCAAGAAGATAGACCTAGAATATACCTTTCCTTCATAGTTCCTATGAAGGAACCAATTCTCCCAACACCCTGATTTCAGACTTCAAGCCTCCAAAATTGTGAGAGAATTAATTTCTGTTTTTTAAGGCACCAGTTTGTGGTACATTGTTATGGCAACAATAACAATAACTAAATTCAAGAGTAAAAATTCTTATCATTCAAATTAAGATAAACAAGTAAATGCTATCATTATATTAACAGAAATCAGTTAGATTACTATTTGTTTAAATAATTCCTCCACATGCTTGTGTTATTTTATTCAAAGGAAGCAATTTCCAAATTTTCCCATTCAAGTAGAAAGAAAAAAATTAACTTAGATGATCCATGGGTATTGGTCATTTAATTTTTATTTGGTAATTCATATTTACCAAGGTTTTATCTATATCTTTATATATACATAATCTTTTAATGTTGAGTTGAAGTAGTACTCTATGCTAATTTTAATTATTTCTATATTGTTAGCTATAATTTCTTTTTTGTTTCTAAGTTTATACCCCTTACTTTCCTGAACAACTTGTCATGGAAAATGTGTGTGTGCATTGTTTCTTATAATTTTGAGGATTATACCTTTGTATAATGAACATGAGTTCCTATGTATATTTTATTTATACTTTGAAAAGTAACATTTTGAGGCTTCCTAAATAAAAGTAAACATTCAAAACTATATTTCTTCACAATGCATTCCACTGACAAGAAATAAATCTTTTTCTAATAATATAATGCTTAAATAAGAGAGGAATAATTATATTATTAACATTACATACAGTTTAAGTATTAGAAATCTTTAGTATATCATAGAAGATTATTTAATTGAATAACTTGTTCTTAATCAGAAAAAGTTTTTCTGTCAGGCTGATATTTCCTGCAATCATTTTCCTATATAATTTTTGAAATGAATAAGAGTGTGTTTATGTTGTAATCTGAGGAATGCTAATATTTATATTCCTATTATTTTGTACTATAGTGTTTAGTACATAATTTCAAATGACACATAGCTTTATTGGAAAACTTTTGTTTCACTTTACCTATAATGTTCGAATCAGCATTTCATATGTTTAAGATATTAATTGAATAAATGTGTAATTAAACACATCTTGCCTTGCTATTTTATTGACTATAGTCATTTTAGTTATTATTCTGTATTCTTACTTCCCCTTATTTCACTTGAAAAATTAGCTGACTGATAAATTTTGGTCATCAGATTATTTCTTGTATTTTTTATTGCAATTTCAAATAGCTCTTTATTTGAAAAAAATATAAAAAGGATAATAAGGTAACTCTTGCATGGTGTATGTATTTAATCTGACAAAAATTCTGAATGATACCATTAGTATTTCAAATGTCATAAAATAAAATGTATTCTAATATTTTCGTTTTTTAGGGTTCTACAAATACTGACACTGTGTAACATTTAGCACAATTCTATTTTACAATTTTCTGGGATTTGAAATCTCCATGCCAAAAACAATATCTATATAGTAAGGTTATAGACTTCTCAGACAACTAGAACATATTACCTAACTGGACTTCAGTAGAGTTTTTATTCCTCCTCCCTTTACTAACATTTGTAACAACATATCATGCCAGTAAAATTATTTAAAAGTGTGAGGAGTCAAAAAGTTAATATTACCAATACTGCAATTGATTAACTTTTTCTTAGAGAACAGGGTGAATCAGCCATTTTATTGTAAGAATCTTAAATCTATTAATGACAGACATCAAATAGTTCACTAGAATTAATTTAAATTTATTAAAAAATATATACGTATCCTCTGATGAAGTTTTTATGTAAAATGGTATAAGGAAATCAGGTATTTGATTCACCAGTCTACCTACTAAATAAATAATAAGCAGAGGGTTATTGCTCAGAACTATTTTTCTACAGCCTAAAATATTGAAGGAATTCCTGTTTAATGCAGTGCTGATATTCTCAGTTTGAAAGAGCAAGAGAGGATCAAATATAAACAACCCTCATCATCCCCACCTGAGGTTCAGAGTTTCTAGCTTCTAAAAGAGGACTGATTTTATAAGACGTGGATCCTAGTAGAGTTCAAACAGGTAATTTTCCTCTATATTCTCTTTACATATAGCCATGTGTGGCTCTAAAAATTAGATTCCTATTTTTAATAAAGCTCTGAGTTCACTAAAATATTTACTTCGTCTTAGAAATCCTCAGCATGAAGAGCCCTGAGTTTAATCCATTTTTTCACTTTTATTAAATTAACAATCCTATATTTATTAACTGTTTATTCTAACTTTTGTCATTCTCCAGTGTTCATGTATCACAAACAGATTAAAGGGATGCAATATATAGGTAAAATAATAATAGCTAAATAAAATATATTAAAATGACATTTTATTGGAAAGAACAGTGTAATAGTTAGCTCCAATCTCCACTTAGAGCCTGTGCCACCACCCACGTAGCTCACAAAACTGCCTTATGAATTCTGTCATCTTCTGCCTCTCAGAGCCTGCCCAACAGCTCCACCTCCTGAGCCCATTGGGCACACACCTGCTCCACAACACGTGACTGCCTAAAACTTACACTTAAATTTTTCCAGCAAATAAGGAGGTATGAATAAGTAAGTACAATTATTCTTTTTAAAGAAGGTTTGGAGTTAAATTTTTAAAATATTTTTCACTTAAAAAATCTGAAACTCTGCATAAAAGAGAACAAAAATTATTTGCATGGCTGAGTGGCCAAGAAAGAAATATGTCCCAAATGCTCAAAAAAAAGATGAAATTGAAAAAAAAAAAAAAGAATCTCAGAGGGGTAAAATCATGAGCGGTTGCTGTCTCCTAGGGCTGGGAATGGGGTAGGGTTTGGGTAAGAGATGTAACCTAGTGGCAAAATTGTTATTACCCCCCTCACTCCACCCTCCCACACAGGCACAGGAAGCAAGGTTTTAGGGGGTTGAAACTACCATTTTTGCAAAAATTTGGGATTCTCAGAGTCATAGTGGAGTAGTGTTTTAAAGACACCTAGCAGGCAAGGGAGATGATAGGGAAATGTGTTTGATTATGTATGAGTCCGAAAGAAAGGAAAAATATCTCCCCTAAGAATCTGAAGCTGTAGGTTTAAAACTCATGCAAATTTGGGATTCAAATTTATACTACTCAAGTATTCAGGGAGACCTCGAGTTTTGAAATTGCATTAAAAATTGGTCAAAGGCCTAGAGTATATTTCAGGTGTCTAGCAGAAACTAATGCAAAACTGATCTGGAAAGGCAGCTTCACAGTCAAACCTCAAGGTTTTCTTACAGAGAAAGAACCCATGCAGACTATAATGCCATAATTAAAATACAAAAAAGACAATTACAACAATCAGCAGAATAGATCAAAAAGGACTTGAGAAAATAGTATTACAATGTAAAAAAATACAAAGTTGTTCATTTAGAAACTTAAGTAAAAATAAGTCCCCTTAGAAAAATAAGAGTAATGTTTTTAGGGAAGCAAATAAAACTTGTAAAAATAAAAAAATACTTTCCTTGAAATTAACTCAACAAATAATATAGCAGGATAAAATAAACAAAGATGAAATACTGATCATATAAAACAACATGCAATGAAATAAAGAGTAATCCAATTTTTTTTTTTTTTTTGGCCACACCACTTGGCTTGCAGGATCTTAGTTGGCCAACCAGGGATTGAACCCAGTCCACAGCAGTGAAAGCACTGAGTCCTAACCACTGGACTGCCAAGGAATTCCCAAGAGTGATTCAATTTAAATGGCTTAATACTCTTGTATTGTTTAGGAAGTCTGTAGAAGTATTGATTTAATTAAGACTGTTAAAACAAGTATGCATGTGAAAAACATAAAATTATTCACTAAAAGAATAGAGTACAATGTAAATCTTCTAATCTATTCAAGAATAAAAAAGAATTTAAAAAGTTGATCAATATAATGAAGAGAGAAAATAAGCAGTTTTTTAAAAGCTTGGCCCATATAAAGATAGATCATTTTAATATATAATACATAGGTATGCTCACAAGTAGGAAACTATATAACCATTCATGGCAAATATAATTTTAATATTTGAGGTGAGGGATAATTTGGTGAGGCAACAGTGTGGTAATAGTTGGAATACATAATTCTTTAAAGAGAGATCAATGTGTAGCAAATAGGCCAAAAAAGATATTTATTAAAATATGATCATGAGTAATAGGTGTCCGTTATAATATTATCTGTGTTTTGTATGTTCAGATATTTTATAATTTCAATAAAATATTATCTATCTTAATTCCCCGATATTTTCATTACACTGATATGAAAGCCAGATAAAGTTATTACTAGGAAATTAAACTGCATACCTATATCCTTTATGAATATAAGTACAAAAACACTTAGGAAGATAACTAGCAAAGTGAAACAAGCAAATTATATAAAATATTATGTATCATAACTTAATGAGATTTATCTCAGGAATATAAGAATAGTTTAATATATCAAATCAATAAATGTAATGCATCATATTACTAGAATAAAGTGCATAACTTATTATCTCAATAGAGGTAGAAATAGAATTTGATAAAATTCAATACCCTTTCTATAGTTAGAAAACAAAACAAAACAAAAAAGAACACCTCGACAAACTAAGAATGAAAATAAAAAGAAATACCTTCAACCTGATCAAGGGTGTCTACAAAAAACCCCACAAATGACATCATAATTAATTGTGAAAGATGCAATCCCTCCCCCCTAAATTCAGGAAGAAAACAAGTCCAATTTTGTCACTTATATTCAACATGTTCTAGAGGTTCTGATGAAGGAAATTAGGGAAAAGGGGGGGAGAAGGGATAAAGTAGATTAGATAGAAATAACTAAATATGTATTTTCCAATGACATAATAAAACATACACACACATGAACAATTGTATGCCGCCAAAATAGATCACTTATATGAAATAGACCAATGCTTAGAAAGATATAAACTACCAAAACTGACTCAAGAAGAAATTGAAAAATCTGAATCGATCACTAAAGAAATTGAATTAGTAGTTAAAAGCTCCCCACAAAGAAATGCCCAGGTCCAGATGGCTCATTCATATAATTGGTGCTCTGGTGTTTGATAATTATAAGAATTATCAAAATTCTTATAATAAATTTAACAAAAATTCTGTAGAATGTATACCCTGAAAACTTCAAAATATTGTTAAATAAATGTAAAAAGGCCTAAACTAAAGGAAATACATCCTATGTTCATTGATCACAAGACTTGTTGTTAAACTGGCAATAATCCTCACATTGATCTTCAGATTTAATGCAATCTCTCTCTATCAGAATCACAGTTGGTTTCTTGAGGAAACTGACAAGCTGATCCTAAAATTCATAAACACACAAAAGGGAACCAGAATAGCCAAAACAATATTAAAAAATAGAAAGAGAAGAAAAAATTGGAGGACTCATACTTTCTGATTTAAAGGCTTTCTACAAAGTAAGTTTAATAGAGAGCATGATACTGGCATAATCACAGTGCCAATGTGCCAAAACAATTCAATGGAACAATTGGGATTTGGACAACTGCAATCTAAACGCAAAAGAATGAATTTAGGCATCTAATCACACTACATGTAAAAATTATCTTAAAATAAATCATAGGCTTACATGAAAAAGCTAAAACAATAAAACTCTTAGAAGAAAACAGAGGAAATATTTTTGAACCTGGTTAGACAATCACTTCTTAGATATGACACTGAAAGCACAAATGGTAAAAGAAAACATTAGATGAATTGTATTTACCAAAATTAGAAATGTTTGTGCAGTAAACAATACCATCAAGTGAAAAGAAAATCCACAGAAAGGGAGAATGTGTTTGTAAATTACACAGCTGATAATGGACTTGTATATGGGATACATAAAGATCTCTTACAACTCAAAAATAAAATGACAACTAATCTGATTCAAAAATGGGCAAATGATCTCTATAGCTTTTTCTCCAAAGAAGATATACAAATAGCCAGCAAGCACATGAGAAGATGTGTAACATCAATAATCACTAGGCAAATGCAATGCCAAATCACAATCATCTACTGCTTCACATATACGAGCATGTGATATCAAAAGTCAGACAATTAAAAATGTTGGCAAGAATGTGAAGACATTGGAACCCTCATACACTCCTGGTGCAAATGAAAAATAGTTCAGAAATAATCTGGCGGTTCTTCAAAATGGTAAATATAGAGTTATCACATGACCTAATAATTTCACTCTTATGTAATACTCAAGAGAAATAAAAATATATGCCAACTCAAAAACTTAAACATAGAAGCATTAGTCATAATAGAACGTAGAAATGACCCAAATGTCCATCAACTTTTAAGTGGATAAATATGATATACCTATATAATTGAATATTATTTGACAATAAATAAAATGAAGTATTAACATATGCTCAGCATGGGTGAACCTTGAAAACATTATACAAAGTGAAAGAAGCCAGTCACAAAAGATTACATGTTGTAAGACTTCCTATATAGAAGTGAAAATGGCAAATCTTGAGACAGAAAGTATATTAGTGGTTGTATACCGCTGGCTGGCAGGGCAATATGTGGAGAGTTATGGTCAATGGACACAGGGTTCCTTTTTGGGTGATTAAGTCTAGATTTAGATTGCAGGGTTGGTTGCACAAGTTTGTGAATATATTAAAAAAACATTGAATTGAACACATTAAATGGTACATTTTATGGTGAATGTGTCATAACTTAATAAAGCTGTTTAAAAATAGGTCATGGAATAAGGGTCCAAAATGGAGGATGGCAAATTATAATTTGTATGTTTCCATATTATGTGAATATTTAGTTCATCACTAAACTATAACACATGGATCACACTTAAAAGAAAAATAAGTGCTGAAGCCAATCAATTAGGAAAGGATTTTTTGAGAGACACTGAATATGTAAAGGCAGAGATATTTAAGCCACTTATCAATCCATTTTACTTAAGAAAAATATCCTGTATGTGTCTGTGTCTCTGTGTGTTTGCATTTCAGGAATTAGTATGAATTTATTTTACTAGTGGTTGTGTTCATTTATGTGTCAAAGAAATTATCATATGGCATAAATTGCTTTTTCCAAGTATGTATATCTCATGATGATTTTTCATTAAAAAATCGCAGTTATACTGGCAGTCATTATAATTTTTGGATAATCATCCAATAAATTTTACAAAGTGTTAAGTAGTAAAAGCACGACACCCAAAAGCCTTGTGAGAAAAGAAAACATACACTTTACATTAAAAAAAAATCGTAATAATCCATTAATTCTGTTTACTAGTAATAACTAAGATTTTATTATAACAAGCGCCGAATTAAAATGATGGATATAGCTTTGCTGCACTAGTTATGTTCACATTCATCACCTTTGCTTCATATAGATTGAAAATTTATTATTCATATTTAGGGTGATGAGAAACAACATCTTCTTTGCTCAAAATTAAGAAATAAGTAAGTAGTAATTTTTAAAAATCATGGAAGAGAGCAAAAGTGTGTGTTTTTATATGTATAAGAGTATATATAGTATATATGCCAGGATTATAAAAACTGAATATGTTTACTTGAATTTAGTTTGCTATATTAATTAATATTAACCTTATTACCTTGAAGAGCAAAGAAAAAAAAAACGCTGTATTTTTCAAGGTATAAAACAAAATGTTGGGCCTCCCTGGTGGCGCAGTGGTTGAGAGTCCGCCTGCCGATGCAGGGGATACGGGTTCGTGCCCCGGTCTGGGAGGATCCCATGTGCCGCGGAGCGGCTGGGCCCGTGAGCCATGGCCGCTGGGCCTGCGCATCCGGAGCCTGTGCTCCGCAACGGGAGAGGCCACAGCAGTGAGAGGCCCGCATACCACAAAAAGAAAAAAAAAAAAAAAAATGTTATTTTTCCAGCATAAAACCAAAAGAGGCTATAGGTATTCTGCTAACTTAAAGTCAGTGGAATAAATATATGTTTGTTTGGGTTTTTTTAAAATATTTATTTATTTTTATCAATTTGGTTGGGTCTTAGTTGCAGCACATGGGATCTCTTAGTTGTGCATGCAGGATATAGTTCCCTGACCAGGGATCGAGCGTGGGCCCCCTGCATTGGGAGCATGGAGTCTTAACCACTGGACCACCAGGGAAGTCCCTCTCTGATTTTTATTCATGTGTTGTTTGATTTTTTGTGTCATTTATTCTATCAGCCAGTCATTTCCCTCTATCTATCTATCTATCTATCTATCTAGTATATATGAGCACCTACTAGGCACTTAGATATTGATTTGCACAAGATGCTAAATAAATATTTGGAAGATACAGTATTTGCTTTTAGCATTAATAACAGAGTATATGTGATGCATTTATTCTTTCCTTTGACCACATGATTTTTTCTATGACTCTGTGACTTTCCAGAAGAATAGCAGCTTTCCTGATGACTCAGGTACAACCTTGCCATTATCTTCTTCTGGGAAATAGTTTTATAGAGGCATATTTCTCTTTTATCATCTTCTCCTTTCCAGAAGACTGAGTGAACAGTCTTGTATTACAGATTACCTCTAACCTTGCTATATTTACTTGAAGCTACCTTTGAAAAGGTAGACACTCATCAAGACTAACAATTACTAAATAGATGGTAACAGAGATCTTAAAAATAATTATAGATATAAAAAAAGTTAATATTTATTACATATACACTGCATGCTAGCCACTATGCTTAACTTTTTGGATTTTATTATTATTCAATCATTTTCATAGCTTCATGAAATAATCTGTAAATTTATGGATAAAGAAGAATTTGCTTCTATTTCCTTTTTGTAATTCTCATCCAGTGTTACACACCAGACTTTGTCATAAGCTGTCATAACCTGAAACCACACACATACTGAAATTTAATATTATATGCTCTGTTTCCTGGTTACAATCTCCTTTTTCCTTCTTTCTCAATTTCTTATTTTTCAAATATTAGAACCTTAAGATCTAGTATGAGCAACCAGCTTATTATTTTACCTGCATGTCAGTGTATCCAAGATTTCACGATGAAAACTTTTAGCTATTACTCTTCAAACCTCTACTTTCTTTTTCATTCCTAACAACCCCTATCAAACAAGAACTCTAGAATAATTCAAATCATTCAAACATATTAAAATAGGCTAAAACAACCTCAAAGATGATGACAACAAAACAACAACAAAGGCTAGATACCACATAAGTAACACTGATCCTGGTCTTCAAACACAGTTAAATCTTCATGTGACTTTTGTATACCCAACAGTCTTTCCAGAAGACTCTAGTCATTTTCTTCCTCATTTTCTCAGTGACTATCTTAATATCTAATTTAACTTTTAATATATCTTCATCTATCACTTTCAGAAATTTCTTTGTGTCTTTCTTCACTATGAAAATTGAGGCCTTCTGACAAGACATTCTTTTATTTAGTTCCATGTCTCCTGCCAATGATTTCCATTTAAATAATCCTCCATTGTTAATCATGGTTATCCTAGTGCAAATGGGGTTCACTTCTACTTTTTTTCTCTCTCTTTATTTGCTTGGCATCCCTCTCAAATTAAAAATAAATACAATAATTGAATAATATATTCCTCTATCTACTTACCTATCAATACATTTATGTTTCCACTCATAATCTCTAATTCCCACATACTATTAACTTCTTAGGTAATTACATGCACCTTGAAATAACCCTAAGATCATTGATGGCTTTCCTTCAGCCCAAGAAAATGGAGAATTAACTGATAAACTTTCTGTAGTATTAGAACTGGTCACTCTGTTTTCTTAACAGTCTCACTTTTCTAATTTGCTGTGTTAATTTATTCTTTGGATTTTTGTGTTTCCTTATTGACTATATTTTAAAGTCTTATTTATGTATGCATATTGTTCTGATAATGCCTTAAATATTCTCAAGGGTTAATCCTTTAGCTGTTGCCTTTTGCAAATTATATACTTTCTCAGAGATTTCCTCTAAATCTATTTTTGTACTACTCAATAGACTAACATCTATGGGGTCAGAGAATGATCTGATTTAATATAGATATTTCAGTTCTTAGTACACTATACAGATTTTCAACAAGTGTTTTTTTTTTTAATGGTTATAAAACTTATACAAATAAGTCTAGAATTCTCACTGAGCTCCAAATAATTGTATTCAATTTTCCATTGGGCTTTTCTACTTGGAAATCTCACAGCTACATCTGATTAATATATCTAAATTTCAGCTTTTCCTCAAATATATCCCCCCTACAGAAACATATATCTCCATTCCCTTTCATGGGCACCATAATCTACACAGACATTCTAGCTATGTGATTTGTTCCTTCTGGACCTTCACACGTGTGATCTCCTCTTCCAGATGTGTATACACTTTATCATACTTCATTTGACCAATTCCTGCTTATATTAAATAATTCTTCTCAAATTCATTGCTCCTGAAAGGTCTTAGCTGAACCTCTACGTTAGACTGTTCTTCTGTGTAATCTGCTACCACTTACCGCTTTACATTGTAAGAGCTCTCAAATGGTTTTCTTCACAATACTACCTTGAGATGAACTTCCAAAGAGCTATGTCTTTGTCCAGAAACATCGCTAAGTCTTCCTTATGGATTTTGGATTTTGTCTGTGAGAAATTTCTTGAACTTCACAGTCATGATGTTCTCTTATTAAAAAGAAATGAGGGCCTCCCTGGTGGCGCAAGTGGTTGAGAGTCCGCCTGCCGATGCAGGGGATACGGGTTCGTGCCCCGGTCTGGGAGGATCCCATATGCCGCGGAGCGGCTGGGCCTGTGAGCCATGGCCGCTGAGCCTGCGCGTCCGGAGCCTGCGCGTCCGGAGCCTGTGCTCCGCAACGGGGGAGGCCACAACAGTGAGAGGCCCGCATACCGCAAAAAAAAAAAAAAAAAAAAAAGAAATGAATGCAAAACATACAGCATAATGCCTGACAGATGCATGTTTTATGTAAAAGTAATCTAATGTCTTTCCCATTATGATAAAAAAGCCAATTTCGTTTACTGATAATAGACAGATCTTTTTAGATCTGTATTGTCCTATATACCTATGAAGTATTTAAATATGATTACATAATTCCATGAATTTTATTTTTACCAATTATATGTTGTCATTTCAATTGTTTTATTTTTTAATGGAAATGATTGATGAAAAATATTTCCATGAACAAAAGTTTTCCCAATTAAAGTATGTTACATATATAGATAGATAGATAGATAGATAGATAGATAGATAGATATACAGGGAATATATAAAGGTTTTGTTAGCTCCAACATTAAAATGGTGAAATATTCTGGGGCACTTTAATAATCTTGATATAAAGCTGTGCTAATAAAACTTTTCAATTTTTCATAGAAATAAAAACAGCAAGAAAACATGTTACTCCACATTACAACTTAAATTTTTACCTTGCCCTCTTCAATGTACTTTAAGATTTACAGCTTCTGACATTTTCCTTACAATACCTATTATATCTGCCAGTGAACACGATTAATGATGAAAATGATCTCTGTATCTGTGGCACATGTTGAGCAGCGGTTTTAGGCCATAATTTTAAATTTATGCCTTGTATTTAAAACTGAAGGTTTGATAAAATTAATTTTCATTTTTCAGGTTATTTTTAAAATTTTTGGCTGACCATTGAGACTAAAATTATAGTAGAGACTTTCACTTTGAAATTGGGTATCCCAAGAAGACTACAGAAGAATCAGAAGCACAACCCATTTAATTATAAAAGATATCTATAAAATATTTGTTTTTCTAATTTCTATGTATCTATATTCATCTTTGTAATCACATGGGCATGAATATGTAATTTTCCAAGTTTCAGACATCTATCCAAAGCTCACTGTTCAGTAAATTGTTAAATTGTGAACTATGGCCTAAACTTTGCCACACAAGTATTGTGAAAAGAAAAAGAGAGTGAAATTTGGAAAATTCCTGTTTACAAGATATTTTGCCTTGGCCAAAATTAATGTACCTCCATCCCTGTGAAACCAATTAGACTTACACATGTTGTGAATATTTTCTTCTTTTTCCATATGGCATCCTTTCCCCCTTTGTTTGGTAAAATCACTCTGTATTTCCTAAAGGGAATTTTCACGCTTCATTCTATGTGGTTCTGGGGAAGATTCTGTTCACAGAAACTCACTCACCTCTTACTTACTATTACCTGCTATGGGAGGGTGGTGGGCAGTTGATCCAATCAAAGCAATCAACTTTTAACTCCTCATAAATTAAATCCTGAATGCAATGTCAGGTAAACTCACTCACCTCTGACTTACTATTACCTGCTATGGGAGGGTGGTGGGCAGTTGATCTAATCAAAGCAATCAACTTTTAACTCCTCATAAATTAAATCCTGAGTGCAATGTCAGGTTGAGGTAAGGCTAAAGTCCATGCATTCCCCAACATGCAATCCATATGTTCCTGATGGAAATTTCTAGGACTGAAAATTCCTGACCTTCATTAGAAATGGTTATTTACTTTTTCCTTCTTCCCTCCTCTTTTTTTTTTTAAGTTATAACTATTTGTTAAGCAAATTTCCTTTTTAAAAATTAAGTTAGCCTGAGTAGATTTCTATTCCTTGAGACAAAATAATTCTAACCAATTTAGTGGTTCAGAGTTATTGTGAGAATTATTTTAATTGAATGAAATAACATGTGAAATTGCCTATTTAATTTGATTATTTGATTCTAACAGGACAGGCAGGATAACTATTTTTTTGCCACCTCTGCTACATTGGCATCTTCCCTAATTCCAATTAACTACTTTCATGATTGTTATAAGCACTTCATGAGTTTTGTTTTAGAATTTGGGAGTCACGGAATGTCACACCACAAAACTTGCCTAGTCTGAATTAGATAGAGTTTATCCAAACCAGCATTCTTATTTTATAAGAATATCAATGTAGGATTTCAATATGTGACTTTGTATTTGAGGAAGTTGACCATGACCAGATTTCATCACCTATCTTTTTTGCTTGAAGAGAAAAACATTTGATGAGTCATTAAACTCATGGATTATACCTGAGATTGTTTGCATATATGATTGCAGCCTGCAATTCCTGGAATATTACTCCAGTGCCTTAAATAATGTATGTCACACTATAGGTATGAGGTAGATTTCTGTTGAGGGAATTATCAACTTCAAATGTTTCTTGCTAGATAGGTTTACAATGATCACAATCCCTTTTGTTTCAAATAAATCACAGTTTTCATCTCTAATTACCTCACAAAAAGTAGTAAATGTACTTAGCTTAGTAAAGGTATGAATGAATTAATAACATACAAATAAATACAGTTTAAAGATAGATATAGAGGTAGATGTAGATGTAGAGATAGAGACAGAGGTATAATCTATTCCATGAATGTTCTTGGTGAAAGTTTTGTTTACCAATACCTCTGGAGATAAAGAAATTTTATTTATTAATTCCCAGTTTTAAATGACAGAATTTAGAGCACTTGCCCTAAAACATGTTATAGTAATATTAATGCCTTCAAATTGACTATTAGGAAACTATAATTTTATAAATTACTCAGTTTTGGGGGAATATGTAATACATAACCAGAGTAACAGGGTAGATGTAAACATGATAAAGTGGAATAACACTCTAAATGAGAATAAAAAATACAACCCTATAATCATGTATCTTATCTATAAATAATATTTCAAAGTATACAAAGAAAGTTTGTTTAAAAATTAATAAAATTTACCATAAAATATATGAACTTATATCACAGAAATTTGCTAATGTGCCAATAGTCTCATAAATAGGATAAAGAGTAAGGAAGAAAGAGGAGACTTAACACCTAAAGTAGAAGCTGAATTTGTTTTATGTTTCCCTCCAAATGGAGCACTCAGATTTATTTTAACGATTATCTGCTTATAAATACAGGGTAGAATTGCAAAACTAGTTACATCAAATGTAATGTTGTTGAGAGTTTAGGTAAGCTACTCCATGATCTTGCTGCCTGAGCAGTCATTTTGTTTGACCAAGAGGGATGCAGGAACGTTAAACTGATGCTAGCGCCCTCACAAAAATGCATAACCTAGATAACAGCCCACAGAGTCACAAGCAAATGTAAGTTTCTGATGTCTAACAGCCCTTGTGCTCAACAGGTTCCCCTGCCTCCCAGTGCCTTCCCCTTGTGATAACACTTAGATAAGACCCCATGGAGCTTACCAAAATCCTGGTCATTTGGTTTGAATTGACTAATCTGGCCTTAGCCCAGGAGCCCCAAAGCACTCCACTCACAGACCCTAATAGAAGGACATGGCCCAGGCCCTATCACTCTCTCTCTGCTCTCTGCATTGACTTCCCCATGTGGTCCCTTGAGGTATGCTTTGTACTTCCTCCAGGACCTGTGAGTAATAAACTTCTCTGTTTCAATTTCTCTTGTGGTCTATTGTTGCTTGTGCTTACCATCCAGCACCCTGTGTGCCACTTAACAAATGTTAATTTAACAAAGTCTTAACAAATGTAAAAGGATTAAGAAACAAAGAAGATTGTTGATGCTAGGATAATAGTCTGTGGACATCTAGACCAACTTACTATAGAGAAGGAAGAGTCAGTACAGAGAAGTCAATGACTGCTCAAATTTACACAGTTGGTTATTTGAAGAGTTAGGCCTTCTCCTTGGCTTTGTCTCTGGTTCTAAGCCTTTGCCCCTGATCATCCTTTTCCTTGAACACTTTGTTCACAGATCAGCACATTTAGGTCTCAGATTAAGTATCAAACCTTTAAAAGATATCCAGGCCACTTAAAAACAGTGACTTCTCCTCACCCATACCACTTGCTTTTCTTTAAAAAAAAAAAAAAAAAAAAAAAACTGTTATTTTGTTTGTTTATAGCACTTAATGTATAAAATTAACTTACTTGTTTCCTCTGGCTCTGTCTCTTGTCATTCTATCTCCTCAGAGGCAGGGGCCTCATCTCCCTTGTTTTTGGGGCCATATCTCTGTAGCCTAAAACAGTGACACACAGGAAGGATTTAATAAATGCTTGTGTAATGACTTGTTGAGGATTGCTCACATCTAAAATACCACCCATCAGAGGCTTTTACTCACCATCCTGTCTGAAGTAGTAGCCACCACTCTGTCACCAAACCTTGCCAGATGCTACAGTACTGAACAGTCTATCAATAGAAAAATTACTATATACTCACCATGGGCTATACATAGTTTGAGCATTTTAATTTAATCAAACCAGTGTGAACAAGTTAATAACTTTTGCTTTTAATTATATATGCACTCTTTCTATTGATCAAATTCGCTAAACAAATTCTGTGCTATGCAGAAATACTTTAAAAAAAAGCTGAAAAACACATTATCAAACATACTGTTTATATCAAGATGCACTTTCTATGCCTCAGTTTTCTTAGCATTAAAATGGTGATAATAATAGCACCATTCTTATAAGGCTATAAACAATAAATGAGTGACTAGAAATAAATTATTTACAGTGTTTTGTATAGTGGCACATAATAAAAATTGAATAAGCATTAGTAATTATTACTTGCTGAAACTTAATTTCCTTTTGTATTTCTAATGACGTTTTAAAATTTAGAGGTTGATTATATTTAGGTAATAAAGAAGTTTATTTATGTTTAATTGTATTTGACTCATGAATACCTCTAAACAATGTAGCCAATTTATATTTTACCAACAATCAAGTATTTTACTTTCATAAAAGTCTGATATGTTAAATGCATTCCTTTTCTATTAGCCATTAGGATATATTTTAGTTTCATTATTAAAACATACAACTCCAGCAGGAAAGATAATAGTAGGGCTATTAATGGAAGCCACAATTCTTATTATAAAAGTCATTTTATGACTCCATTTTATCTCAACTATTGTTTTATTGACTTTATCTTTTTTACTTCTTTGATTATGCTCTAGAGCAGGGGCCAGAAAAATATGTGACTTACATATCCTAATATTTGTATCCTTATATCATATGTGGTCTACAAATTTTAAAATATTTTTATCTGACTTTTTAGAAAAAAGATTCACCAGACACTGACGGGTCACATATAATCACCTCCTTTTATCTTCCTCGTCCTCCTTTCACCTCTACCTTTCACTACTTTTTACTTTTTATCTTTTTCCTACTTCTCTTTCATCTACCTTTTTTTCTTTAATATTTCTTTAAAAATAAACAACATTCCTAGCAAATAGGGGTGGGCCAGACTTGGCCCCCAGGTCATACTTTGTTGACCCTTAGTCTAGATTTTACAACATACAAGTTAAATTTATTATACTCTACCTTTAAATAATATTATACTAATTCTCCAAATAGTTTAGTAATTTTACAATAGTATAGTTCCATCCTCCTTCTACAAACCTTATACATTCAAGAGTGCATAGTTGCACTGTTATTTTTACTTTGAATAGTTAAATATTTAAGGAGATACAAAATAAGAAACAATGTATGTTATATTTACTCAGAATTTACTATTTCTGGCCTTCTCCATTTTTTTTTTCATCTACAGCCATATTTCCATTTGTTTAACTTTGAATTTTGCCTAAAGAACTTACTTTGCCATTTCCTGCAGTGCAGTTCTTCTGGCGATGAATACTTTCACGTTTGGTTTGTCTGAAAAGTATTTTGCCTTAAGTTTTGAAAAATATTATTTCAGGGCATAAAATTTCAAATTATCCACATTTTGTTTGTTTGCTTGTTCTCCTTTGGTGCTTTAAAGATGCTGTTTCATTGCCCTCCAGATTGTAAAGTTTCATTGAGAATATTCATATTCATATTTTGTATCTATCTATATAAATTCCTTTTTAATTGGTTACTTTTAATATTTTCAATTATGACATGCCTTGTGCTTCTCTTTCTGTTGATTCTTCTTGCATTTAGCTGAGCTTATTGGATCTGTGGTTTATAACTTTCCTCATACTTTGGAAAATCCAAGGGAATTATTTCATCAATCTTTTTTCTTTTCTGTCTTGACTCCTTCTGGAACCCCAACTGCTTCTTTATTAGACATCTTGGTATTTTCCCACTAGTTAGTAATGCTCTGTTCAATTTCAATTATTCTCTCTTTGCTTTCATTTTGCATAGTTTCTATTTCCTTAGCTTCACATTCACTGTTTTTGCCTAGTGCCCAGCATGTTAATTCCAACTGTATTTTCATTTCAGATATTTTGTATTTTTATCTCTAGATGATCCATTTAGAGACTTTATATATTCCATTTTTCTTTTTATTATGTTTGCCCTTTCCCTTTCATCTCTGAACACATTTGTAATAGGCACAATAGCTGTATTAAAATGTTTTCCTGCTAATTCATTTGTCTCTGCCATCTCTAGTTCTACTTCTACTGAATATGCTTTTCCTGGTTACGGGTCATATGTTTCTGTTTTTTTTTTTTTTGCCTGCCTTCTCATTTTTTATTGGATGTCTGAAATTGTGAATTTTATATTGTGATTACTGAAATTTGTAGCATTTTAAAGAGTATTGGGATTTGTTTTGGTATGCAGTTCACTTACAGATTAGTTTGATCCTCTATGATTTTATTTTTAAGCTTTGTTAGTACACATAATAGACTATTTTAGGGCTCCTCAATGAAGGCATAAATCTGAGTACTCTACCTAATCCCTTTTTATTACAAGGACTTTCTACTCTGACTCTTGGAAACATGAATAATTTTAGGTTTTTTTTAATAATGACATACATAAAGTTTATTTTATTTTTTTCTATTTTTATTTATATTTATATTTTTAACATCTTTATTGGAGTATAATTGCTTTACATTGTTGTATTAGTTTCTGCCGTATAACAAAGTGAATCAGCTATACCTATGCATATGTCCCCATATCTCCTCCCTCTTGCGTCTCCCTCCCACCCTCCCTATCCCACCCCTCTAGGTGGTCACAAAGCACCGAGCTGGTCTCCCTGTGCTATGCTGCTGCTTCCCACTAGCTATCTATTTTACATTTGGTAGTGTATATATGTCAATGCCACTCTCTCACTTCGTCCCAGCTTACCCTTCTGCCTCCCCGTGTCCTCATGTCCATTCTCTATGTTTGCGTCTTTATTCCTGTCCTGCCCCTAGGTTCTTCAGAACCTTTTTTTTTTTTTTTAGATTCCATATATATGTGTTAGCATATGATATTTGTTTTTCTCTTTCTAACTTACTTCACTCTGTATGACAGACTCTAGGTCCACACTCCTCACTACAAATAACTCAAGTTCGTTTCTTTTTATGGATGAGTAATATTCCATTTTATATATGTGCCACATCTTCTTTGTAATAATTTTAGTTTTATATGAGCTTGGGAAATTATTCACGCTGTTGTCTTCTAGTAGGTCTTTTCCAGCCTCAAAAAGTATCACCATATACAAGAGCAAATCAATACACAGAAAAATAACCTAGGCGATTCCTCTTCAGATCTCCAAATTTTCTGTGTACAGGTCTCTAATCACTGACATTCTGTTCCACGGATCCTAATAGCTTTGGGTAGACAGAGATCCTAACTCTCTCTGTCTACACAACTCAGGTCTTTGGGTGCTGTTTGGGTTTCTTCTCCCTTCATTGCAATCATGAAGCTATCTCCAGGCAGTATGCTAGGTAAAATTTAGGACTCACATTATTGGTTTCTTTCTCTAGGGGACAAAGTCCTGTGCTGACTCTAGTTTAATGTTTGAACACTTGTTTCACATACATTTTTCTAGTTTTCTAATTGTTTATGAAGAGAGGACAATCTCCCTAAAAATGAGCCTTCATAGTTTGAAGCAGAAGTCATGAATAATGTTTTATTTAATATCTTGGCCTATAAGGTGGGCAATTTTAGAGGTTTATTCTTGAGTTTCCCCACTGTAGTAGTTATTATCGGACAAGCCAAGAAAACAATGTGTGGGCTCAGTCAAGTATTTTAGACCAGGCACATTACCATTGGTTTGATTTGAAGATACAGCAGAACAACTGTGAGCTAGACTTGGTCCAGGAATCAATTTATTATGTACCCCCTACATGACTCGTTCTAACAGGAGGCCACAGTGATGTGTTAAGTCCCTGGACATTAAAGATAGATTAGACCCATTATTCAATATTCCACAAAATACCACTTTTTTCTTGTCCCCACTATATTACTCGTTAATGAACATAAGTCTCTCTGAGAAAGGATTGGGAAGGAGTTATTATATGCATTTTCTATAGTGATGCAGGGTCCTCCTTCCTAGGGACTCAGACTTTCCATCTGATGATGGGTTCCAGAACTGAAAATATATTCAGGACTAGAAAGTAGGCAAGATATTGTAACTTTTCACTGCTGTCACTGTTCTTGCTATCCTGGTTTATTTTATAAATTGAGTCATCTTTGATTTATTTTTCCTGTGTAGGTTAAAAAATTCCTTTGCTGCTACCCTTCTGTCTTTTCCCTAGGGACACCATATCCTAGTAGCCATCTTGATAGCTCTGTACAAGACAAACCCTCTGGCTGTCATTCTGTCATTGCCACTTATTAAAATAATAGCCTCTACCTTGTTACTGATGGTTAAAGGCCACTATATGGATGTTGTTATATAGGAATCCTATGTTCACATTCACTCTTAGGGGACCCACTTCTTAAACAGCCTCTCTTAGCCATGACCTACAAAGAGAAGGCACCACTGAGCTTCTCAGAGATACTAGTACCCTTCTCATCAGTACATTTCTTCTCACTCTGGTAAATAGAGAGGTTTCTATACCATCCCACAGAACGTATTTGGCTTGTATGTTTTCAGCCTTCTGAGATATCCTGCCCATTTTTCTGAGCTTTTTATTGCAATTTTTCACTGGCTTCCATGGAAGTCCTGGAATTTCTACTTCAATTAGTATAGATCTTTACTATTTCCAGGCTTTCAAGAATCAAAACAGCTGTATGTAAGCCAATCTCTCTTGATTCTACTTCCACCTCTGGATCCCTGACAAAGTTTTAAATTTCATATCCAAAGACAGTGCTCCCATAATGATAATCGGTCCCTTATCAAACTTTATGTTACATCCTACTCTTAATCCAGGAAACTTAATATCCGTTCTTCTATATACTTGTAAGGCTCCTGCAACTCCAAAGGAGTATAGTGCTTTTTATCTCTTAGGTAATGGTATGAATTGAACTACTAGTTTCATAGCTAGGAAGAGAGATGGGGATAAACCCTAGTAAGTATTTTTATTGTTTAACAAGGCAAAGGTGGTTATATTGTCCTCAGCAAGAGTCAGCCTTCAACTGAAAGGACTGGGTAATTTTTATAGGCCAAGAAGATATAGTAGGATCTGTGATTCGAGATTCTCAAGTGCTTTAATTCAGGGATGTCCATCTGATATTGCAAGTTTACAATTCTATACAAACAGTCCTTTGACACTGGCATAACAGACTTAAATTAATAAAATATTAACCTCTTCTTAGAGCTCTGCTTCTCCCCAATTAAGTACTGGGCTCAACTCACAGCTTTTACTACCCTATATTTGAGGTATGAGATGTTTCATATGCTGCTAAAGGCAACCTATGGCTGTTACACTTCACCTAAATTGGCGGTCGATCACCCTCAGACTTTCTCTGTCATCCTCCAATGCACTGATTGTCCCCACAACTATCAAATGTCATCCTTATTATAATTAATTTTACTTATAATTACTTTTTCTATACCTCTCAAAGGCCTGATATGTTGCACTCATCAGTGAATTAACCTCCACTGGTATCCTATTTTAATTCACCATATTATACTCATGAAAATTATAATGACATTGCTAGATAATTCCAGGATTTATCCATATTCACCATACTACCAGTGATGTGGCCCTCATTGCCAGCTGGTGGTGAGCGGTCCAACTGCACAATTATATATCAGTGTTTGCTTCCTAGGACCCCGCTGAAAGAAATGCCTTAGGTTCGTGTTCTTAGAAAACAGACTCTGAGATTTGCATGCAGGAGGTTTCATGAGAAGTGCTCTCATTTGAAGCAGAATTGGTCAGAGAGAGATGTTGAACTGTGATGCAGCTGCTATAGTGGCCTCAGTCAGTCCCACAGAGAGTGGTGAAGCTAAAATAGCCCTTTAGAAACGTTCTCCATAGAGTCAAGGGGAACATGTTTTATATTGCCTTACTGACCAGATGAAAACATGTGTGAGGCAGCTACCTTCAACAAAGGAGTGCAAGCATAGGTCATCAATACTCAATACCCTAGCAATTGGGTTATTAGCAGAAGGTCAAGATGGTGCACCATACCAGGCCCTATAGGGTTACAAGTTATTTAAAGAATCAACTGCAAAAGTTGTCATATATCATAAGACTATGAAGGAGAATTAGAGTATGTTATGACTGCACATATTTGTTTCTTAAACCAAATCAGGGGGCCAGAGGATTTTTTCTGGAAAGAAATATGTTTATGTTGAAGGCATATAACAAGTGTTTTCTAAGACATGGAGAAAAAAATCATGTTAAAAATTCAAGGAAATTGTTTAAACTTTGATTAGATTAGCTAATACTCAGGCAAATAACTCAGTTATTTTGTAAGCATTAATATAACACAGTCAATTACACAAAGACTTGCATGCCTTTTGATTTCCAATAATATGCACATAAATACAGGACTATAATTTTTAATAATTTTGATAAGTTTCATATATCTAAACTAGTGTTAGGCATAAGAACCAGTCAGTGTATATGGGGAGCTCCATAAATACTGAATAACATTGGTATAGATTGAAACAACTCTTTTGGCATTGCCTTCTGTAAAACAATCCCATTATTTTTAATCATACCACAAATTTCGCCAGAAACCATATACCTTGATTGTTAGGTGAGAATTTTTATTTTTATTTTTTTGGTTAGGTGAAAATTTGAATGAGTTTGAGATATTTACAATCATAAATTACTATCAAAAGAATTAAGACATTACCATTACTGAGGATAATCAAAATAATATGACAGAATCTGAACGAAATTCCTACAACTTATTGCTTCTTTATAATAAAGGCATTGAATTCCAAAGTTAGTAGTTTGAGACTCTAGAACTCTGGATGGTATTTTTTTACTAACAATACAAATTTATTTCATTGAAATAATAGCTGACTATTCTCTTTTTTTCACATAATACCAAAAATTCTCCCAATTATTCTGTCAAGATGGTCTGCATTTTATTCCTTATTTTTCAGCACATTAATGAATATATATGGCAGAATTTTTAAAATAAATTTTACTTATTTATTAATTTTTAATTTTGGGCTGTGCTGGGTCTTCGTTACTGTGCGCCGGCTTTCTCTAGTTGTGGCAAGCGGGAGCTACTCTTTTTTTTTTCCAGTTTATTTTATTGTTATTATTATTATTTTACATCTTTATTGGAGTATAATTGCTTTACAATGGTGTGTTAGTTTCTCCTTTATAACAAAATGAATCAGTTATACATATACATATGTTCCCATATCTCTTCCCTCTTGCATCTCCCTCCCTCCCACCCTCCCTATCCCACCCCTCTAGGTGGTCACAAAGCACCGAGCTGATCTCCCTATGCTATGCGGCTGCTTCCCACTAGCTATCTATTTTACGTTTGGTAGTGTATATATGTCCATGCCTCTCTCTCACTTTGTCACAGCTTACCCTTCCGCCTCCCCATATCCTTAAGTCCATTCTCTAGTAGGTCTGTATCTTTATTCCTGTCTTACCCCTACCCCATTAGCCACAAATACTGAGCCCATGTGCCACAACTACTGAAGCCTGTGCACCTAGAGCTCATGTTCTGCAACAACAGAAGCCACCACAATGAGAAACCCATGCACTGCAATCAAGAGTAGCTCCCCTAAGGAAAAAAAAAATGTCATGAAGAACCTAGGGGAGAGAGTTGAGAGTCCGCATGCTGATGCAGGGGACGTGGGTTCATGCCCCAGTCCGGGAGGATCCCACATGCCGTGGAGCGGCTGGGCCCGTGAGCCATGGCTGCTGAGCCTGCGCGTCCGGAGCCTGTGCTCCACAATGGGAGAGGCCACAGCAGTGAGAGGCCCATGTACCACAAAAAAAAAAAAAAAAGATATAATGTAATCATCTTAAATAAAAATTTTGAATAACAAATGATAATAAAATGCATTTATTTTTTTCAAAAAAATAAAAATTGATAATGTAGCACTAGAATTATACTAAGCATGATCTAGTCTCCCTTTGATTGTGCCAAAGCACTTCATGATATTGCAATTATTCAAAGTCTTCATGTGAATATTAATGATATTATGATGGTAAAACAAGAAAATGACAACTAATAGTCTCCTGTTAATAAAATGACAAACTAAGTCAATTTCTTTCTTCTATATTCTCCCCAAATAGTGTCATGTTTAAAGCTCTCCACAGTATAGGTTCTCAAGATATCTTTCTTTATTAATGTGCCTTAGAACCATTAGCTTTCACCCTCTCTCCCTCCTCCAACTTCCTTTTTAGGTTTGCTTCTTCCTATAAACAGAGGTAAGAGGAAATTTTTGATCATCTGGCTTTCAGGAATTTCCACTTACAACTTGCTCCACAGCATAGTATGCCCACCTCTGTCACTTCCAGCAATGCTAAAGAAGTTCCCTTTGCCCCACCTGGAATTCCTCCATATGATATGGTTCTTTCAGGTATATGCTAGTAGTATGAAGAACACTATGATCTTCAGGTCTCTATAATGTCACTTCAGAGGGCTGAATACTGAATGGAGTAATACTGTAGATTACTCCATTTTACTTTGGGACTGTTGAAAAATTAAATATAAGAGGAAATCACCAAAATTAAAGCTTCCAGATGGAAGCCTTTCCTAGGAAGATCCTTAGTTACTAAGCTATCTCTATCGCCTTAAAATTGTGAGGCTATATTGAACATATTTATGAGGATCTATAGTACATCCCAAGATAATCTTCACTGTTTTCACACTAGGAATAATCATCTTTTTTTCCTCATAAATATAGTTCTCTAAGACTGTGTCTCTGTTCAACCTGGAGGAATATGCATAAATATTTACCAGATTTATTAGAGTTGGCCAAGGCTACCAGTATCCTGAACACCATTTCCAGGGGCATTTAAAACTGCTTCTCCCAAATTTTCATCATTAAATGTTTCATCTGCAGTACACATAAATATGAATCCTCTGAGCAAACACTTATAATCCTAGACATCAAAGGATTTGGCTTAATAAATATCCAATGGATCTCAATTTCATCATTTTCTTTATGGGGGAATAGAATGAAGTAGGTAGTATATTATTTCAGATAAATTGCATTTTCTTACCTGTAGAGTAAGGGTTATATTATAGACTAGATTCTATAACTCTGATGTTTTCCCAATATTACTGGAATCCCCTATATAAAACTGGATTTCCATTAAAAAAAATAAACTACTATACATGTTTTTATTCACTCATATGAGAGACTGTCTTTGTCTCTATGTATTCTCTATGATTATGACCACCAAATGCTTCAGCAGTTTATTCTTTCCTTTTTGCCTAATTTACATTAAACCTATAGTAAGCTAATGTAGGATGTGATGCTTGTGTACTCAAGAAAACTCACACAAAATTATTGATGCTTTCAAAATATAGAAACAATAATAGCAACTGTCTAAAATTTTAAAATAATATAGCAAAACTGAACAGATTTACAGTGATAATATTTTCTACCTAGTTTCTTCTGATATAAAATGTGTCATGGAATAGCTTTATAAACATTGTATTTCCAATTTTGAGTTCACTTAAAAACATTTAGAGTAATTTCAGTGGAAGTGTCTGTTTAGAGATTCATCATATTAATATCAGCTATCCACATAGCACAAAGAGTGGAAATTAACAAAATGTCAAATGTTTTATATTTATTCTGTAGGGGAGTATACAGGGATATGTATGTGTTCAGCAAAAATACTTTAGTTTTAAAACTATTAGAAGAAAGTGAGACAGGAAAGTAAATTTTCTTATTCATTACCTGGTAGTAAATTTCAGAGACAAAAAAATTACAAGATATATGATACTAATCAATAACAAATGAATTCATTTCAATGAGCAATCTACCTATGAATAGATAATGAATTTGGAATAATGGAGCAGTAAGTAATTATATATCCAAAAGCAAAGGAGTCAGCAATGCAGTTTTACTTTTCGGCTTTATCCTTCACATTTATACATGAAAGAGTTCTGTCATGCAATATAACTCACTAGTCAAGTTTAATTTATTTCATATTTATAAGATATGTGTGTGGCTCCCAGAAAATCCAAAATCCTCTGTATCCAACTCATAGATTTTCTGACCAATTCAGGCACATATTTGTTTTTTAAAAATGTTAAAACAAGTTCTCTATTTTTACATATTGCCATCAAATTTGTTTCAATTAATATTAATTTTTGATCAATAAAAAATGATATTTGGATTAGGGACTGTCAACATGCCAATTATTTGGAGAATAGCCCTCCTTGTCATTGTCAAGCATTTATATGTGTACAAAATTTACGAAATTAGTTTAGGTAATTACTGAGCTCTTGTTTGCGATTAATTAGCATTTTAAAATGTAAGCATACCAATTTGCATACGAATTTGCATAGATTGTTTCACTTCTACACACAAAGTTCAGAAATGCTCTAACTATTGAAGTGCATTCAAAATTTCATTTTACCTACACACATTTATTTTACTTAAATTTTTGTAAAAAAGTCTATGGAAACAACAGGATGCAATGATATTTTATTTTATCATTATTTTATTGTGTTTTGATTTTATTTGTCCAAACAATTTGATTTGCAACTTGGGAAACTAAGTACAATTTTTGCTGCCTCTGAACCCTTCATATCCTTTTACTCTTCTATAATATTAGTCATTCCTCTACAACTTCCAACTTTCTCTAACAGATATTTCTCATTGTTTCAAAAATTATCTTAAATATCTCATCTAAAAGACGCTGCCAAAATATGGCTCATATATTCTCTATTCTTTCCATTGTAGTAGGCAGATACCTTTGCTGAAGTAATCACTAACTTGCTTAAATTTAATTTGTCTTTTAAATAATTTATATTATCATTTTTAATCTTTCTAGTACTCCACTTTATTTCACTAAGGATGAAGAGAGACTTTAAAAATTTTGAAGTGGGCAACAGACCGAATCTTGAGCTTAATACTACTAATGCACATTCCTTTGGTCACTATACCACTGTATCCATCATTAAATGGTTGGACAATAAAGAAAAATTCTGATTTTCAAGGATGAATATATTGTTCAAAAATGTTAACTAGGCAAAATAAAGAAACAAAAAAATAGTATGTGAGAAACAACAGATATAATATCATAATTAAAATGTGGTATTCAAAGTGAAACTTTTGATCAACATAGTTTTATTGAAATAAGAAAATATTGATGAAAAACATGGAAGAATTCTATGAAGTTTAAAACCATTGGTTTGCATATGTTTCATTAAAAATACTGTGGAACATAAAAGTTAAAAATATTAATAATTAGTGAGAAATGAAAAATAGAAAGTAGAAAAAGAAGATTCAATACAATAACTAATGCCCTAAACAAGAGAAAGAACAAGTAAAAGAGAAGTGCTTTCAAAATGTAATTTAATAAAACTACATTAATATTAAAAAAACTTTCAGTCTAAAATTTGAAAGGAAAGAATTCATGAGAAAAAAAACTAATATTGACCCATTAATACTGATGGTAGCTGAACAAAGGCAGTTCAAAGGTTAGTAATTATACAGATTTCTAAACCATCTATCTCCTCTCCCAACAAAAGAAATAACCTACAAAAGGATAAAATAATTGAACTGGTTTAAAACTTCTATAAAGCAACATTCAATATATGGACATTTTGAAGTCTACAAATCTTCTGGAGAACAAAATGGGACCCAAATGCTGTGCAAAGCATATAAACCATCATCCATGTATAAAGGAAAGAGACATATTTTCAAGCATGCAGACACTCACAGAGAACATAGTTCCAATAATCCTGTCACAAAAAATTAATAAAATAAATAATAATAATAATATAGGATCAGCTTTACCAACCAAGATGTGAAAAGTGAAAGCATGATTAAAAGTCTGTTTTTTTAATTCATTTAAACAGAGAACTAATTTCCAATATATAACATAAACATTGTAAGCTACTGTAATACAAAAAATAATAATAATGAACAAGAATGGGAAGAAAGGTATAGTAGGAAGAGTGAGAAGGAAGCATATAGACTATGTCATCTATCATAGATGGAACAAATTGACACTGTATAAAAGTAATAAAGAAATGATTAGATTATGAAAAGTAAGATAAGTATGAGATGTAGGAAAAATAAAAAACAAAATTTAAATTTGCTTTTTGGAGAAAAAGATTTAAAATAGAGTGAGTCCAAATTTAAAAGATTAAAAAGATTTTGGAATTGAGAGCTCAGCAGAATGGCTATAAAAAGCCATCCACATATCCCTGGTTAATGAAAAAGCTGTGTGCATGCCCAGAGAGGATTTGAAGGAGCTTGGCATAGAGTCAAAGAAGGCAGTCTTGAGAAGTGGCTGAACTTTGAGTATGCTAACAAACCTACACTTTGATTCTTTCAATGGCACCATTAAGAAAATGAAAAGTCAAGTCACAGATAAAGCACATATTTGCAAATCATATGGCTGATAAAGTACATATATCTACAATATAAGAGGACCAGTCAATCGTAAGAGGACCCGTCAATCTAAACAGGAAATGTGCAAAACGTTTGAACTGATCATTCCCCAAAGAAGACATACAAATATCTATTAAGCACATGAAAAGAAGTTCTACATTTTTAGCCACTAGGGAAGTGTAAATTAAATCACTGTAAAATATCACTAATACCCACTGGAATGGTGATAATCTAAAAAACTGACAATACCAAATATTATCAACAATTTAGAGAAGCCAAGATTTCATACATTATTGGTAGGGATATAAAAATATTAAAATCAATTTGAAAAATAATTTCTTTAAAAGTTAAATATATATTTACTATATGATTTAGTAATTTTCCCTTAAGCTCAAGCTATCTACCAAAGAAAAATAAAAACCTATGTCCACATAAAGACATGTATGTGTAAGTTCATATCAGCATTATATATAATATACAAAAACCGGAAACAAATCAAACTCCCAATGACTAATGAATAGATAAACACAAAGGTAGGGTATCCATATAATGGTATACTACTCAGCAATAAAAATAAATAAATAAATCTATTAACACAGTAGACAACATTGATAAATCTCAAAAAACATTATCCTTGATGAAAGAAGCCAGACCTAAAATACTACAAATTTTATGATTTTTATAATTAGGAGTGGATCAAGTTGTAACTTAACTACCTGTACCATAAAAAGTCTGAAATGTATATTTTACTATGAAATCATAATCTTCTAAAGTATAGATGTTTTCTGCAACCCTTGTTATCCTGGAGCTCAGTTCAATACCTGGTACATTATAGACTATTATGAAAATGTAGACGGATACTGCAAACATATTACAATGTTGGGTTGCAGACCACCATACTAAAGTGACTATCTCAATAAAGATAGTGACACAAGTTTTTTTGTTCCCCAGTGCATATAAAAATTATATTTATGCTACACTGTAATCTACTACATGTGGATAGCATTATATTTAAAAATCAATGTACATACCTATATTAAAAATACTTTATTGCTAAAAAATACATACCATCATCTGAGCCTTCAGAAAGTCTTAATCTTTTTGCTGGTGGAAAGTCTTGTCTTGACGTTGAGGGCTGCTGATTGATCATGGTGGTGGTTGCTGAAGTTTGGAGCAGCTGTGGAAATTTCTTAAAATAAGACAACAATGAATTTTGTCACATTGATTTGACTCTTCCTTTCACCAACGATTTCTCAGTTGCATGTAATGTTGTTTGATAGTATTTTATCCATAGTTCTTTGAAAACTGGAGTCAATCCTCTCAAACCCTACTACTGGCTTATCATCTACATTTACATAATATTCTAAATCCTTTGTTGGCATTTTAACAATCTTCATATCATCTTAACCAGGATTAGATTCCATCTCAAAAAAACACTTTTTTTGCTCATCCATAGGAAGCAACTCCCTATTCATTAATGTTTTATCATGAGGTTGTAGCAATTCAGTCACATCTTTAGATTCCACTTTAAATTCTAGTTCTCTGGCTATTTTCCACACCTGCAGTTACTTCCCCACTGAATTCTTGAAACCCCTAGTCATCCATGGAAGCTGGAATCAAGTTCTTCCAAATACTTGTTAATATTGATATTTTGACCTCTTCCCATGAATCACAAATGTGATTAATGGCACCTAGAATGGTGGATCTTTTCCAGAATGTTTTCAATTGACTTCATCCAGATCCATCAGAGGCATCACTATGGCAGCTATAGCTTTATGAAACGTATCTCTTAAAGAATAAGATTTGAAAGTGAAAATTACTTCCTGATCCATGGGTTGCAGAATGGACACTGTGTTAGCAGGCATAAAAACATTAATCTCATTGTACATTTCCATCAGAGCTCTTGGGTGACCAGGTGCATTGTCAGTGAGCAGGAATATTTTGAAAGGTATCTTTTTTATTCAGAACATGAAGTTTCAACAGCGGCTTAAAATAGTCACTAAACCATGATGTAAAGAGATATGCTGTCATCCAGACTTTGTTGTTCCATTTCTAGAGCACAGGCCATGTAGATTTAGCATAATTCTTCAGGGCCCTAAGATTTTTGGAATGTTAAATGAGCATTGACTTCAGCTGAAAGTCATCTGCTGCATTAGCCCCTAACAAGAGAGTCAGCTTTGTAGCTTTGAAGCCAGGCATTGACTTCTCCTCTCCAGCTATTAAAGTCCTAGATCTTCTTCCAATAAAAGGCTGTCTTTCTTATCCACATTGAAAATCTGTTGCTTTGTGTAGGCACTTTCACTAATTATCTTTGTTAAATATTCTGGATAACTGGCATATTCTAATGTATCAACAATATATAGTGCTTCACTGTGCACTTTTATATTCTGGAGATGGCTTCTTTCTTTAAACTTTCTTTAAACTTCATGAACCAACCTCTGCTAGCTTTAAATCTTTCTTCTGTAGCTTCCTCATCTCTCTCAGTCTTCATAGAATAAAAGAGAGTTAAGATTGCTCTGGATTAGGCTTTGGCTTAAGGGAATGTTGTGGCTGGTTTGAACTTCTCTTCAGATCGCTAAAACTTTATATCAGCAATAAGACTGTCTTACTTTCTTATCATTCATGTGTTCACTGGAGCAGCATTTATACTTTCCTTGAAGAGTGTTTCCTCTGCATTCATAACTTGGTTAACTGTTCAGTACGAGACCTAGCTTGGTCTGTCTTGGCTTTTGACATGCCTTCTTCACTAAGCTTAATCATTTCTAGCTTTTGATTTAAAGATAATATGTGCAACTCTTCCTTTCACGTGAACACTTAGAGGTCTAATTGGACTAATTTTAATGTTGTGTATCAGGAATAAGGAGACCAGAGGATAGGGAGAGAGATGGGAATGGACAGTCAGTGGGGCAGTCAGAACACAATTAACATTTAGCAATTAAGTTCACTGTCTTAAATGGATGTGGCTCATGACACCTCAAAACAATTACCACAGTAAATCAAAGATCACTGGGCTCAGATCACCATAACAAATATAATAATAATCAACATGTTTGAAATATTATAAAAATTATCAAATTTTGACACAGAGATACATAGTGAGCAAATGCTGTAGGAAAAATGGCGCTGATAACACAGGGTTGCCATAAAGCTTCTGTTTGTAAAAAACACAATATCTGCAAAGTGCAATAAAGCAATGTGAAATAAAATGAGGTATGTCTGTATTAAATTTGATAATTGAAGGGAAATGAGCTCATGCATGAGCAGGTTTGGTGATGATGCTTCTCCTTTCTACATTCAGAGAAAATAAATTATATAGCAAGAGTGAGACCTTGAAATGCCAGGTGGTAATGGAATAATAAAAGGTAAACTTGCTGATTAAAGACTTGTGTCCTGTTTAGAGTATGCTGCGAAGTTTATCAACTAATGTAATACTACCTTTTCAAAAATTATTTTTATGAAAATATTTAGAAGAATTTCTGTAATTTTTCTGTGAAATACAGAATATTATAGCTTAATAAAGTTAGAGAAATAATTCTAAGTAGCCAATAAGACATTGGTATAAGTTAAATAAAATATGAGTAGTTGATAAAAATAATGTAGACATGTTTTTCATTCATTAATATGTTATCTGGCTCCAGTCTTTGTTCTAGATTTTATATCTGACCATAGCCACAGCAACTAAAAACACATATACATATCCATGAAACAAGAAAATCTATAATTTTCTTTGAAATTTATTAAAATATAGTGACAATATTTATAATAAAATATATTTTATATATTAATTTCACATATTATGTAAATTGTATATTAGACTTAATTATATGTTAAGCATATAATTATATGCTTAACACATATATAACATATTTTAAAACATAAATTTAAAGTAAGAATTTTGTAAAAATGTAAAATAGCTTGCAATTAATTTTTATAGATAAACACGAATAAAATTTTACTTTAAATTTTTATCCAAATGTGTTACTTGACAGTGGCATTTACCTATTTCCATTGCAATGCCAATGCACTTAATAGACTTGAAAGGAATATCAATAAGATCAGGGATTATGTCTGTTTTATTTACTGTTTTACTTATTGTAAATGGTGCCTGGCATACTATACTCTCTCAATAAATATTTATCAGTGAATGAATAAATTGTTTCATGTGCATTTTATGTATTTAATCTATATAAGTGCTCAAGTACTACACACTTTTCTGACTGATCAGTCCAGAAGCAAACTACCATTTGTGTGATACCCATTTTATATTTTGTAAATACATACAGCTTATATGGCAGGTGGTGGACATTACTTCACTACTTTATAAATCAGATATAGTTAGGATCTGTGTCACATGGTCTTGTGAATATGTGTACTTCCATATAAGTATTAGGAACATGACATTTATTTAATAAAATAAAATAACATTTAAGTTTTATAGTTACATGTCTGCAATTTATTATTTTTTTGTATTCTCATTTAAAATCTTGTCCATGGTAAGAGCTTTTTATATTCACCTGCTTTCATTAAGCTTATTGTGTTTCTTAGGTGTACCTGGTTCCTTCAGTAAATTCAACCTGCATTTTCGAAGTCAGGAAGGTCAATGTTTATATGATTTATACTACTCCAAAATGTTTCCTCTTCCATGTACATAGCCTATGCTTCCTAGCATGGAAGTTGACTGTTTTAATACTTTCTTTTTTAAATCCACTGTTGAAAATAGAAAAGAAGAGATGATATTAAGGAATAAAACCTGGAGTAGATTGTCACTTTTATTGACGTTTAAAAATTTTATGCATTTTTCTGAAATGAAATTTTCACTAGATATTTTTAGCAATACACCATAAATTAGCTGATGGTTAGTAGTTCAAATCCTTGAACAACATCTATGATCATTTTCTCTCACTAAATTACAACTAGAGAAGTTGGTAGTGAGGTAATTTTGTGAAATCCTGCTGCACATATAAAAAATTGTTATTGCTATTACCTTCTTTGGGTATGTTTTGTATTATTATTTTTTTTTTACCACATCAGTGAACTTTAAATACTAAGATGTAAGAAAAGCCATAGAAGTAGCCAACATGATTAAATATCTATATGTAAGGATGGTGAAGCTATACTTTTTCTTTTTTTTACCATTATTCCAAATGCATTGTTAATTTTCAAAGAGAAGTAGAAATACAGAGAAATTAAAGGAAATTTTATCTGTCACCCTGATATTGACTTGAATTTTAAAAATCAAAACCTTTTCAAACATTTTGTAGAGTAATTTGTATTAAATGGCTGTAACAGGGGTTGGCTCTTTGTAAAGCTATTCTCAAAGTGCTTTAATAGCTTATAGGTTTTCTTGGGTAGCAGCAGTGACAGTTGCCCTTGGGCCTCTAATATTGCCCTTCATTACACTCAAGAAATGGGGAGATGCAGCTGTGTAGCCAGGGCCAGCAGTGAGCAAAGATTTTCTTTAATGTCAGAAACATTTGGGGCTTGTGGGCCATGGTATCTGTGGCAGTTACTCTGCTCCACCCTTACAGTGTGGAGGCAGCCTCAGACAATATGTAAATGAACGTGTGTGACTGTGATACTGAAACTGGCAGCAGACTGAATTTGGCCAAGTGTTTCAATTTGCAGCTGACAAGCGCCAGTACTGCTCTTCTTCTTTTTCTTTTTTTGTTCGTTTTGGTTTTGTTGAAATATTTGACATATGACATTGTGCAAATTTAAGGTGTGCAACATTTATTTGATACATTTGTATTTTGTAATATGATTGCCATTGTAGCTCTAATTAGTAACTGTATCGCTTATGTAATGATCCTTTCCTTTTAGTGGTTGGAATCATTAAGTTCTGTCTCTTAACAAATTTGATTATATTCTGGTTCCCCCCCAACACACACACATTTACAGATTGATCAGGGAGTTAGATTTCTTCTTGAGTAATATTTTGCATTTTATGCAATAAATAAGAAAATGCTAGTCATGAGACACATATCTGGCATCTAATAAAAATACTAAAATTATAACTATATCGCTTTACTTTATTAATATTATACTTCTTTTTTTAATTTGTTTTTTTTTGGCACAATAATTTTATTGTACACTGAATTTTGTATTTGTTCCTTTAACCAATATATGTAAGATTACTTTTAAAATATCATATTGCTAAATTAGGCATTTTATTTATAATCCTTAACAATGGTAAGGAATCATGCTTATAGAAAGGAGATCAAGATAGCAGAGATCTAGCCAGTTCGTTTGAAATTAAAGGACTTGTATTCTCACTATCACTTACTTATCATCAACAAGACAAATATTTTGAGAAATTTCTATGGGATAAAATGATGCCTTTATTTGACTGATGAAAAAACAATAGTGGAGAAAACTTTCCCCCAATGCATTAGTATGAAATAATTTATTGGATGATAGGTTTATTACGGAATACTCAGAGATCATATTATAGATTTAAAATTTGTTAGATAGTATTTGGAATATTTGAGCAATTTGAAAAAATCGCATGATCTCACCTAAACTTCTGATAGCAAGCACAAATGGAAATTTATCACTGCCATAATAAGGCAGTGTATGTGGATTTCACGGTCAGAAAATTAGTGTAGGGCTGGTAATAACTGACAATCCTCAGAAATATAGTGTTTCCCAAATCCCACAACAAGATGCTGAATCACAACAACCAACCCAACAGTATATTCAGGATCTTTAGCAAGATCATCAAATGTTTGAGGATTCTGCTAATGAAAGTCAGTGCAAATCCAAGAATCAACAGGGCTTGAAGACAGATAAGAGACTCCACAAACAGGAGAACTTATACTTTCACTGGAACCATTAATAGACCAATTTTAAAAGGGCATTAAATATGTCTGCTCTGTTGAGTGTGATAGAATTTCAAATTGTAACAAGAAGAGATAACAAATCAAGACCAAGTCCTAAGTTGCAACAGAGCAAACTGAAACCGTTAGCTGGGTAATTCTTCCAAAATATTTTAGAGAGATACAAAATATAGCAAGTATAGAATGAAATATAAAACCATGGAATATAAAGCTAAATGTTTCAATATCTAATAGTAATTACAAAGGGAGGAAGCAGACAAATAGCTGAGAGAAATATCTGAAGAAATAACGTCAGACATAGAGTTCTCAAACCTTAAGGATCCACTGAGAAGGATTAAAAGCTCAAAAACAAAAATTAAACAATCACAAAACAATGGGGGGAAAGGAAAAAAAAAAACAAAGAAAGGAAATATAGTAAAATCTCTGCACATCAAGTTTGAAGAAAACATTCAAAAGGGATCACAGATAAAACAGTAAATTGTCTACATAGGAGTAAAAATTAGATTGACAGTGTATTTATTTCTCATTAGCTATACTGCTAATGGTAAGATAATAGCTCTTCATCTCCAATTACTGAGGGAAAAATAAATTCAAATACAATATTAAAATAATTAGATTTATGAAGACATTTATGAACTTCTGAGGAAAAGTAGACCATACTCAGTTACTTTCTGAAACTACAACTAAAGAATAGAGTTTAAATGAAAAATTAGTTTAGAAAGTCACTTCTGTTTACAGACAAAATAGAGTAACAGGTACTAGATTTATGTTCCTGCCTAGAACAATAACAAGCCAAAAATTTGACACAGCAATCTTGAGACACTTTATATTGGCAGCAAAGATAATAATCATTGTGAGATGGGAAAACAAGTTAAAGGATGCCCTGTAATTTCTTCACCAGTTCATTGTGTTGTTGCAGGTTCCAGCCCATGTTGCAGGTAGGGGAAGACCAAGGTAGAGAATTCATCTTTGATGAGAAGATGGAGCTGAGTGTCTGGTAGTATCAAGGCAGCTAGAGCTTACAGGATGAAATAACAGGGAGGGGAGACCTTCACAAAGGAACCCCCTACAGCTTCATTTAAGTACTAAACAGAGTGTTATGTGAGGAAACTACTCGAAACAAGGAAAGACCTACATTAATAAAAAAAAAATTAATGCTTACTACCAACACACAGACTGGAAAAATTCTTAATTCATGAGGGATTAGAGTACTCAGTAAGGTCTTGCCTCAGTAGTGGAGCATAATTATAATTAGCCTTAGACTTGCCTCTGCTCTGGGTCTACCTAACAAGCCATACAAGTGACTCCTGAAGGGATTAAACTGTTCACAAGTACAGTTGACCATTGAACAACACAGGTGTGAATTGTGCAGGTCCACTTATACATGGATTTTTTTCAATAAATACATATTATGGTACCATACAACCCACAGTTGGTTGAATCTGAGGATGTGGAATCCACTTATATGTGTATTTTCGGCTGTACAGGCATTCGTGCCCCAAACCCCAACATTGCTCAAAGGTCAACTGTAGCTACATACGAGAGAAAAGCTTAAGAATAGTTATAGCTATACAAAAATATCCAGAACCCAACAAGGTATGGCATCCAATCCAATATAATTAGGTATCCAAAGAAGCAGAAAAACAAAAATTATAATGAGGAGAATTTTTTATCAAGTGAAATGGACTTAAATAATGTAGATATTTAGAATTAGCAGAAAAGAACAGTATAGTTCTTTAACTGGTATTCTATATGTAAGCTATTAAGTAGAGACTTAGAACATGTTTAAAAAAAGATACAGGGGCTTCCCTGGTGGCACAGTGGTTGAGAGTCTGCCTGCCAATGCAGGGGACACGGGTTCGTGCCCCGGTCCGGGAGGATCCCACATGCCGCGGATGGGCCTAGCAGAAGGTTCAGTAGTCTGGCTAAAGTTAGGTCAAAGAATCTTTGTCAAAAATGAAGAACTGTGTTTTAGCTTGATATAAAACTTTTTGATCTTTGACTTGTTGAATCCATAAGGCATTTATATAACATATAATTTAAGCATGGTTAAAAGTGTTTTGAAATAGAATTAAATGCAAAGATACATTAAGAGTCACTACAAAGATAATTACTATATGCTAATGAATGACCTGAAAAAGTAATAGGAAAAAATTTTGATGAGAATAAAAAGAAATAAAAGGCTAGAACCAGTGGGATCAAAGTGTAGTCAGAGAGGATTAGAAGATGGTTATGATATTTGGGAGCATTCATTTATATTCTGTGGTGATTGGCATGTGCGTGGAGAGTAAAAATCATATTTCAAGGGTAAATGGAAATTAGGAAGAAATTATAAGCAATTAATGCAAAGTCTATAGTAAAATGAAGAAGAAAGTAAAGTCTTTGGAGAATAGAGAGAAAAACAATACACTTTCCAGATAGATTTGGGAGGCAGATGAGAAAAGAAAATGAAGATGGAAAATGTCTCTTACTGTTATAGCACAGTCAGCAGAGAAGGGAACAGAAACATGAACAGTATTTGAAAACCATGTTAGGAACAGTGGTATATAACACCAAATCTACCAAGTAAAATTGGAAGCTAAGAAACATGGATTATTACTTTTTTCTGTTAGATCTGCAAAACTAAAACTGTTTCTAAGTATAAAACCTTCCACCTCTCTAATAAAAGCTGGCATATTCTATAAACCTATATTATATAAATATTTACAAAATTAATCTATAGGGCTATCTGAAGGCAATTAGCTTACAATTAAGACAGGTAAAGACGATAACAACAAAAATTTCACTTGAAGTATATTGATATAGAGTATTGCTAATTATGTAAGTTTCCCAGAAAGAAAAGTAGATATATGTTGGGATAGAGTTATTAGAATTATATTTTGAAGTCATGCATGTTCAGGAAAGTGAAATAAATGCATTGAAGAATTTATATTTATTAATTAAAAGTAAGTGAGCTTTGCTGTCTAAATGTGTAGGAATAAGATAAGACATAGGGCTACTTGGTTAAACACTCTAATTAAGTTATTTTAATTTGTTATATCACCACATTATAACTTCCTATAATGTTTCTGAAGCCATATTTCTTTGGCTTCAATATAGCATAGCCATAATTTTCCATAATATAGAAGAATCAATTATAATTTACAGAAAAACAGCATTGCTTGTACTGTCAAGAGAATAACTTGATTTTAGAAATAAACAGTGCCTTTTCAAAATAAATGTGTTTTTCTTAAGTACAAAAAACATTCTAAGCTCTGCTAGAATTTTATTAAATGTGTTTATTTAAACACAAACACTTGAATGCCAGAAACACTTATTACACTTATTAATAAATCATTCATCCATAATTCAAAAGATTCAACCTAATTGATGTGGTTTTATTTTATACACATAATTCTATGTTACTGTCAGAATAAGTAGTGTTTAAATGTACTATGTGATGAAATATATTTTAATAAATGAAAGCTAATTTACAGAATAGATTTTATTCAGCTTACAATGAAAGATAGCAATAAAATAACACTGAAAAATAGTAAGCCTTCTACAAGGTAGTGCAGTTTACTGAAATAGTAAAAATGTTTTACTAAAATATTCCTCCATCCCATTTTCTTGACAAATATAAATAGAAAAATATGCATAATATGCCTCATTTTCTTTGTTATATAATCTATTTTCTTTACAAACACATGTAGGATGTCTGTATTTATATCCCTACCTTTAAATAAAATAAGGTTGCTGAGATGGAATCAGAAAAAAGAGCAACCTAAACTGCAGTATAAGAAAGTAATACATACATGTCACAGAGGTAACTTCTGACAGCAAGACTCTAAAAAATGAGATAGATTTGAAGTTAAGCAAAATGTATTTTTTAAACTATGTACTTGTAAAGAATAGGTGAATTTAAGTCTTATACATCTAGTGAAAGGAATAGCTGATAATGTACACAATTCCTAAAATCTAAAAGATTTTTAAATTACTCTGGTGGAGAATAACTTCCTGATAATAATGCCCCCCAAAAATTCCTATCACATGATTCCATAGAGAAGACACTATGCAAAGCACCAAACATATTTTTTTAAATGTCTACATATTTAATACATAAAAGAAGAAACTGTTTCTTACTGGACTTCTAGTTATAAATTCTAAATACTTTTTAGGGACTAGAAGGAATCCTCTGCCATGGATATAACTATTCTCAAGCCAAAGAGAGGTGTATTTTCCATGTACAGTTGATAGACAGAATAATGATGAGGACTGGGGGAGTTACTTCTGAAATTTAGTGGGAAGAACCATGAATAATGAACATCCTGTGGAATTAAATCAGTCCTTGTCAAAGACCCACCCAATTTTTCAATAGTGTCTTGGTGAGAAACTCTATATCTAAACCCTCCTTTAATCATTCATTAGCCTATAGACTTTGAACAACTATTAACTATAACTTCCACATATATAGATTGGGAAATATTATGTCTACCTATTTTACAGTAGTGATGCTCCTTTCACATTAATCAAATTATATAAATGGAATTTTATGAAACTATTCCCCATTGTATTAATAAGTTATATCCTAAAATTAAGTGGAACTATAATTAAGTGAGCTCTCTTAAGTTCTCTCAAATTATTCCTATAGTGGCACAAATAAAATTTAAAGATAATTTTGAGAAATCCAGTGGAGTCTAATCAATAGTAATTTTTAAAACTATATTATCTTATATATAATAAACAGAAGATCTACCACTTTCCCTCTCATATATTTTACAAAAATCATTTTCTTTTAAAATCATATCAAAGAATGACATATTTTAAATAATGAATGGTTCTTGGTTTAAAGTACTGTCAAGCTAATAATAGCTTATTTATATCTCAAATCTATTTAGGAAAAAGTCTAAGACCAAAAAAGGAAAAAAAAACATAAAAGATGTAAAATAAAATTATTTATAAGATGGCAGGAATATGGGAAGAATTTCCATTAATTGTAAAAACTTTATTGTTAAATTTAAACAGTCCAAGTGAAGATTCAAAGATGTCTGCCTTTGCATCATAGGCATCAAGAAAAATTAATTTCTGAGATAACTAAGGTTCTCTTACCCTAACTTTCATAATCAATTCTAAACATAATGTTCCCAGAGTGACACTCTGCCTTGCTCAAGTGTCTCTACAGCTTTCCCTCTAAGCCTAAGACAGTGAGCAGCATAATACATATTCTTCTCAAGTACATATGGAACAGTCTCAGGATAAATCATATGTTAGGCCACAAAACAGGTCTAAGTAAATTTAAGAAGATCGAAATCATGTAAATCAGCTTTTTAAAAGACAATGGTTTGAAACTAGAAATCAATTATAAGAAGAAAACTGGGAAATTCACAAAATGGTGGAGATTAAACAACCTGCTCCTGAACGAACAGTGCATCTTCAAAGAAATCAAAAAGAAAAAAAAAAAATCTTGCGACAAATAAAAATGGAAACACACATACCAAAATTATGAGATGTAGCAAAAGCTGTTCTAAGAGGGAAGTTGATAGTGATAAACATCTACATCAAGAAAAAAGAAAGATCTAAAATAACCTAATTTTATACCTCAAGGTACTAGAAAAATAATAACAAAGCTCACAGTTAGTAGAAGGAAGGCAATAAAGATCAGAGCAGAAGTAAATGAAATAAAAACTAAAAAGACAATAGAAAAGACCAGTGAAGAGAGGTCCGGGGCAAGATGGCGGAAGAGTAAGACGCGGAGATCACCTTCCTCCCCCACAGATACATCAGAAATTCATCTACACGTGGAACAACTCCTACAGAACACCTACTGAACGCTGACATTAGACCTCAGACCCCCCAAAAGGCAAGAAACTCCCCACATACCTGGGTAGGCAAAAGAAAAAAGTATAAACAGAGACAACAGGATAGGGACGGAACCTGCACCAGTGCGAGGGAGCCGTGAAGGAAGAAAGGTTTCCACATACTAGGAAGCCCCTTCACGGGCGGAGACTGTGGGTGGCAGAGGGGAAAGCTTCAGAGTAGCGGAGGAGAGCACAGCAACAGGGGTGTGGAGGGCAAAGCGGAGAGATTCCCGCACAGAGGATCGGTGTCCTCAGGCACACACCAGCCGGAGAGGCTTGTCTGCTTGGCCGCCGGAGCGGGCGGGGCTGGGCTGGCGGCGGGAAGAGAGCCTGAAGGAGTTAGTGCACCACAGCTAGCCCGGAGGGAGTCCGGGGAAAAAGTCTGGAGCTGCCGAAGAGGCAAGAGACTTTTTCCTCCGTTTTCTTTCCTGGTGCGCGAGGAGAGGGCATTAAGAGCGCTGCTTAAAGGAGCTCCAGAGACGGGCGTGAGCCACGGCTAAAGGTGCAGACCCCGGAGACGGGCGTGGGACGCTGGGGCTGCTGCTGCTGCCGCCACGAGGCCTGTGTGCTAGCGCAAGTCACTGTCCACGCCCCACTTCCAGGGAGCCTGTGCAGCCCGCCACTGCCGAGGTCCCGGGATGCAGGGACGGCTTTCCCGGGAAAGCGCACGGAGCGCCTCGGGCTGCTGCAACGTCACGCCAGCCGCTGCCGCTGCAGGCTCGCCCCGCACTCTGTGCCCCTCCCTCCCAAGGCGTGAGTGAGCCAGAGCCCCCGAACCAGCGGCTCCTTTAAACCCATCCTGTCTGAGCGAAGAACAGATGCCCTCCAGCGACCCACACACAGAGGCGGGGCCAAATCCAAAACTGAGACCCTGGAGCTGTGAGAACAAAGAAGAGACAGGGCAATCTCTCTGTGCACCCTCAGAAGCAGCGGATTAAAGCTCCACAATCAACTTGACGTACCCTGCATCTGTGGAATACATGAATAGACATCGAATCATCCCAGATTGAGGAGGTGGACTTTAAGGACAAGATTTAAGATTTTTTCCCCTTTTCCTCTTTTTACAACGAATTATCCCAAATTGAGGAGGTGGACTTTGAGAGCAAGATTTGTGATTTTTCCCCCTGTTCTCTTTTTGTGAATGTGTATGTGTATGCTTCTGTGTGAGATTTTCTCTGTATAGCTTTGCTTCCACCATTTGTCCCAGGGTTCTATCTGTCCGTTTTTTTTTTAATTAATTACTTTTTTATTTTAATAACGCTGCTATATTTTATCATACTTTATTCTATTTTACTTTATCTTCTCTCTTTCTTTTTTCCTACCTTCCCCCCTCCCTCCCTCCGCCCCTCCCTTTTTTCTTTCTTTCTTTCCTTCCTCCCTCCCTCCCTCCTGTCTTTCTTTCTTTCCTTCCTCCCTCTCCCTTCTTTCTTTTTCTTACCTTCCTCACTCGCTCCCTCCCTCCTTTCTTTCTTTCTTCCTTCCTTCCTTCCTTTCTTTCTCTCTTTCTTTCTTCTACTAATTCTTTCTTTCTACTTTTTCTCCTTGTTATTCTGAGCTGGATAGATGAAAGGCTCTTGGTGCTGCAGCCAGGAGTCAATGCTGTGCCTCTGAAGTGGGAGAGCCAACTTCAGGACATGGGTCCAAAAGAGACCTCCCAGCTCCACATAATATCAAGTGGCGAAAATCTCCCAGAGATCTCCATCTCAACACCAGCACCCAGCTTCAGTCAACGACCAGCAAGCTACAGTGCTTCTCACCCTATGCGAAGCAACTAGCAAGACAGGAACACAACCCAAACCATTAGCAGAGAGGCTGCCTAAAAACATAAGGCCACAGGCACCCCAAAACACACCACCAGACGTGGATCTGTCCACCAGAAAGACAAGATCAAGCCTCAACCACCAGAACACAGGCACTAGTCCCCCCCACCAGGAAGCCTACACAACCTACTGAAACAACCTTAGCCACTGGGGACAGACACCAAAATCAATGGGAACTACGAATCTGCAGCCTGCAGAAAGGAGAACCCAAACACAGGAAGATAAGCAAAATGAGAAGACACAAAAACACACAGCAGGTGAAGGAGCAAGATAAAAACCTACCAGACCTAACAAATGAAGAGGTAATAGGCAGTCTACCTGAAAAAGAATTCAGAATAATGATAGTAAAGATGATCCAAGATTCTATTTCCAAGATGCAAAATCTTGGAAATAGAATAGACAAAATGCAAGAAACAGTTAACAAGGACCTAGAAGAACTAAAGATGAATCAAGCATCGATTAAAAACACAATAAATGAAATGAAAAATACTCTAGATGGGATCAATAGCAGAATAACTGAGGCAGAAGAACGGATAAGTGAGGTGGAAGATAAAATAGTGGAAATAACTGCTGCAGAGCAGAATAAAGAAAAAAGAATTAAAAGAACAGAGGACAGTCTCAGAGACCTCTGGGACAACATTAAATGCACCAACATTCGAATTATAGGGGTTTCAGAAGAAGAAGAGAAATAGGAAGGGACTGAAAAAATATTTGAAGAGATTATAGTTGAAAACGTACCTAATATGGGAAAGGAAATAGTTAATCAAGTCCAGGAGGCATAGAGAGTCCCATACAGAATAAAACCAAGGAGAAATACGCCAAGACACATATTAATCAAACTGTCAAAAATTAAACACAAAAAAATCAGCAAGAGAAAAACAACAAATAACACACAAGGGAATCCCCATAAGGTTAACAGCTGATCTCTCAGCAGAAACTCTACAAGCTCGAAGGGAGTGGCAAGACATATTTAAAGTGATGAAGGAGAAAAACCTGCAACCAAGATTACTCTACCCAGCAAGGATCTCATTCAGATTTGATGGAGAAATTAAAACCTTTACAGACAAGCAAAAGCTGAGAGAGTTCAGCACCACCAAACCAGCTTTACAACTAATGCTAAAGAAAATTCTCTAGGCAAGAAACACAAGAGAAGGAAAAGACCTACAATAACGAACCCAAAACAATTAAGGAAATGGGAATAGGAACATACATATCAATAATTACCTTAAATGTAAATGGACTAAATGCTCCCACCAAAAGATACAGATTGGCTGAATGGATACAAAAACAAGACCCATATATATGCTGTCTACAAGAGACCCACTTCAGACCTAGAGACACATACAGATTGAAAGTAAGGGGATGGAAAAAGATATTCCATGCAAATGGAAATCAAAAGAAAGCTGGAGTAGCAATTCTTATATCAGACAAAATACACTTTAAAATACAGACTATTAGAAGAGACAAAGAATGACACTACATAATGATCAAGGGATCGATCCAAGAAGAAGATATAACAATTGTAAATATTTATGCACCCAATGTAGGAGCACCTCAATACATAAGGGAAATATTAACAGCCATAAAAGGGGAAATCGACAGTAACACACTCATAGTAGGGGACTTTAACACCCCACTTTCACCAATGGACAGGTCATCCAAAATGAAAATAAATAAGGAAACACAAGCTTTAAATGATACATTAAACAAGATGGACTTAATTGATATTTATAGGACATTCCATCCAAAAACAACAGAATACACATTTTTTTCAAGTGCTCATGGAACATTCTCCAGGATAGATCATATCTTGGGTCACAAATCAAGCCTTGGTAAATTTAAGAAAATTGAAATTGTATCAAGTATCTTTTCCGACCACAATGCTATGAGACTAGACATCAATTACAGGAAAAGATCTGTAAAAAATACAAACACATGGAGGCTAAACAATACACTACTTAATAACGAAGTGATCACTGAAGAAATCAAAGAGGAAATAAAATAATACCTAGAAACAAATAACAATGGAGACACGATGACCCAAAACCTATGTGACACAGCAAAAGCAGTTCTAAGGGGGACGTTTATAGCAATACCATCCCACCTTAAGAAACAGGAAACATCTCGAGTAAACAGCCTTACCCTGCACCTAAAGCAATTAGAGAAAGAAGAACAAAAACCCCCCAAAGTTGGCAGAAGGAAAGAAATCATAAAGATCAGATGAGAAATAAATGAAGGAAAAGATAGCAAAGATCAATAAAACTAAAAGCTGATTCTTTGAGAAGATAAAAAAAATTGATAAACCATTAGCCAGGTTCATCAAGAAAAAAAGGGAGAAGACTCACATCAATAGAATTAGAAATGAAAAAGGAGAAGTAACAACTGACACTGCAGAAAAACAAAGGATCATGAGAGATTACTACAAGCAACTCTATGCCAATAAAATGGACAACCTGGAAGGAATGGACAAATTCTTAGAAATGCACAACCTGCCAAGACTGAATTAGGAAGAAATAGAAAATATGAATAGACCAATCACAAGCACTGAAATTGAAACTGTGATTAAAAATCTTCCAACAAACAAAAGCCCAGGACCAGATGGCTTCACAGGCGAATTCTATCAAACAGTTTGAGAAGAGATAACACCTATCCTTCTCAAACTCTTCCAAAATATAGCAGAGGGAGGAGCAGTCCGCAACTCATTCTACGAGGCCACCATCACCTTGACACCAAAACCAGACAAGGATGTCACAAAGAAAGAAAACTACAGGCCAATATCACTGATGAACATAGATGCAAAAATCCTCAACAAAATACTAGCAAACAGAATCCAACAGCACATTAAAAGGATCATACACCATGTTCAAGTGGGGTTTATTCCAGGAATGCAAGGATTCTTCAATATACGCAAATCAATCAATGTGATACACCATATTAACAAACTGAAGGAGAAAAACCATATGATCATCTCAATAGATGCAGAGAAAGCTTTCGACAAAATTCAACACCCATTTATGATAAAAACCCTGCAGAAAGTAGGCATAGAGGGAACTTTCCTCAAAATAATAAAGGCCATATATGACAAACCCACAGCCAACATTGTCCTCAATGGTGAAAAACTGAAACCATTTCCACTAAGTTCAGGAACAAGACAAGGCTGCCCACTCTCACCACTCTTATTCAACTTAGTTTTGGAAGATTTAGCCACAGCTATCAGAGAAGAAAAGGAAATAAAAGTAATCCAAATTGTAAAAGAAGAAGTAAAACTGTCACTGTTTGCAGATGACATGGTACTATACATAGAGAATCCTAAAGAAGCTACCAGAAAACTACTAGAGCTAATCAATGAATTTGGTAAAGTAGCAGGATACAAAATTAATGCACAGAAATCTCTGGCATTCCTGTACACTAATGATGAAAAATCTGAAAGTGAAATCAAGAAAACACTCCCATTTACCACTGCAACAAAAAGAATAAAATATCTAGGAATAAACCTACCTAAGGAGACAAAAGACCTGTATGCAGAAAATTATAAGACACTGATGAAAGAAATTAAAGATGATACAAATAGATGGAGAGATATACCATGTTCCTGAATTGGAAGAATCAATATTGTGAAAATGACTCTACTACCCAAAGCAATCTACAGATTCAATGCAATCCCTATCAAACTACCACTGGCATTTTTCACAGAACTAGAACAAACAATTTCAAAATTTGTTTGGAAAAACAAAAGACCCCGAATAGCCAAAGCAATCTTGAGAACGAAAAACGGAGCTGGAGGAATCAGGCTCCCTGACTTCAGACTATACTACAAAGCTACAGTAATCAAGACAGTGTGGTACTGGCACAAAAACAGAAAGATAGGTCAATGGAACAGGATAGAAAGCCCAGAGATAAACCCACGCACATATGGTCACCTTATCTTCGATAAAGGAGGCAGGAATGTACAGTGGAGAAAGGACAGCCTCTTCAATAAGTGGTGCTGGGAAAACTGGACAGGGACATGTAAAAGTATGAGATTAGATCATTCCCTAACACCATACACAAAAATAAGCTCAAAATGGATTAAAGACCTAAATGTAAGGCCAGAAACTATCAAACTCTTAGAGGAAAACAGAGGCAGAACACTCTATGACATAAGTCACAGCAAGATCCTTTTGGACCCACCTCCTAGAGAAATGGAAATAAAAACAAAGATAAACAAATGGGACCTAATGAAACTCCAAAGCTTTTGCACAGCAAAGGAAACCATAAACAAGACCAAAAGACAACCCTCAGAATGGGAGAAAATATTTGCAAATGAAGCAACTGACAAAGGATTAATCTCCAAAATTTATAAGCAGCTCATACAGCTCAATAGCAAAAAAGCAAACAACCCAATCCAAAAATGGGCAGAAGACTTAAATAGGCATTTCTCCAAAGAAGATATATAGACTGCCAACAAACACATGAAAGAATGCTCAACATCATTAATCATTAGAGAAATGCAAATCAAAACTACAATGAGATATCATCTCACACCAGTCAGAATGGCCATCATCAAGAAATCTAGAAACAATAAATGCTGGAGAGGGTGTGGAGTAAAGGGAACACTCTTGCACTGCTGGTGGGAATGTGAATTGGTACAGCCACTGTGGAGAACAGTATGGAGGTTCCTTAAAAAACTTCAAATAGAACTACCATATGACCCAGCAATCCCACTACTAGGCATATACCCTGAGAAAACCATAATTAAAAAAGAGACATGTACCAAAATGTTCATTGCAGCTCTATTCACAATAGCCCAGAGATGGAAACAACCTAAGTGTCCATCATCGGATGAATGGATAAAGAAGATGTGGCACATATATACAATGGAATATTACTCAGCCATAAAAAGAAATGAAACTGAGCTATTTGTAATGAGATGGATAGAACTAGAGTCTGTCATACAGAGTGAAGTAAGTCAGAAAGAGAAAGACAAATACCGTATGCTAACACATATATATGGAATTTAAGAAAAAATATGTCATGAAGAACCTAGGGGTAAAACAGGAATAAAGACACAGACCTACTTGAGAATGGACTTGAGGATATGGGGAGGGGGAAGGGTAAGCTGTGACAAAGCGAGAGAGAGGCATGCACATATATACAGTACCAAACGTAAGGTAGATAGCTAGTGGGAAGCAGCCGCATAGCACAGGGAGATCAGCTCGGTGCTTTGTGACCGCCTGGAGGGGTGGGATAAGGAGGGTGGGAGGGAAGGAGATGCAAGAGGGAAGGGATGTGGGAACAGATGTATATGTATGACTGATTCACTTTGTTATAAAGCAGAAACTAATAAAAAATAATAAAAAATAAAAATAAAAAAATAAAAAATAAATAAAAATTAAAAAAAGAAAAGACCTGTGAAACTAAAAGCTATTTTTTTGTTTTTTTTTTTTTTTTTTTTTTTTGCTGTACGCGGGCCTCTCACTGCTGTGGCCTCTCCCGTTGCGGAGCACAGGCTCCGGACACACAGGCTCCGCGGCCATGGCTCGCGGGCCCAGCCGCTCAGCGGCATGTGGGATCCTCCGGGATCGGGGCACGAACCCGCGTCCCCTGCATCGGCAGGCGGACTCTCAATCACTGCGCCACCAGGGAGGCCCTAAAAGCTATTTTTTAAAAAATAAAATTGACAAACCATTAGCTAGACCTACCAAGAAAAGAGAAAATACTCAAATATGTAAAATGGGAAATGAAACAGAAGACAATACAACTTAAGCCACAGAAATACTAAGGAATATAATGAACCACCATGAAAAAGCATATATCAAGAATTTCGATAATATAGTAGAAATGGAGAAATTCCTAGATACATACAACTTACCAAGACTGAATCATGAAGATAAAGAAAATCTGAACATATCAATAATTAATAAGTTGACTGAATCAGTAATCAAACATCTGCCAACAAAAAAAGGCCAGAACTAAATACCTTTCTCTAGGGAATACGATGAAATGTTTAAAGAATTAATACCGGGCTTCCCTGGTGGCACAGTGGTTAAGAATCTGCCTGCCAATGCAGGGGACATAGGTTCAAGCCATGGTCTGGGAAGATCCCACATGCTCCAGAGCAACTAAGCCTGTGTGCCACAACTACTGAAGCCCGTGTGCCTAGAGCCTGTGTTCCAAAGCAAAGAGAAGCCACTGCAACAAGAATTCCACGCAATGCAACAAAGTGTAGACCCCACATGCTTCAACTAGAGAAAGCCCACGCACAGCAACGAAGACCCAACACAGCCAAAAATAAGATAAATTAATTTAAAAAAACGAATTTGTTAAAAAAGAATTAATATCAATCCTCCTCAAACTCTTCCAAAAACTGAAGAAGAGGAAATACTTCCAAATTCATTTTTTTGAAGCCAGACAAGGACATTAGAAAAAAAAGAAAATCACAGGCCAATATCCCTCATAAACATAGATGTAAAAATCCTTGACAAAATACCAGCAAAGTGAATTCAACAGAACCTTAAAAGAGAATCACACATCATGATCAAGTGAGATTTATCCCTGGGATGCAAGGATGGTTCAATATAGGCAAATCAATAAAAGTGATACACCACATTAATAAAATGAAGGATAAAAAACAACATGATTATCTCAATAGGTGCAGACAAAGCATTAGACAAAATTTAACACCCTTTCATGATAAAACTCTCAACCACCTGTGTATAGAATGACTGTACCTCAACACAATAAAGGGCAAATATAGGGCATATATAACAAGTCACAGTTAACATCAAACTCAAGGATAAAAACGTGAAAGCTTTTCCTTTAAGATCAGGAATAAGATAAGGATGTACATTCTCACCACTTTTGTTCAACACAGCATTGACACTCCCAAGCAAAGCAACCAGGAAAGAAAATGAAATAAAGACTTCAAAATGAGAAAGAAGCAATATTGTCTCTGTTTGCAGATGACATAATATTTTATGTTGAAAACCCTAAAGACTCCACCAAAAATAGATATAATAAATGAATTCAGTTAATTTGCAGGATACAAAATCAATATATAAAAATCAGTGGTGTGTCTATATACTAACAATGGACTATTGGTAAGAAAAATTAACAATCCCATTTATAGTAGCATCAAAAGCAATAAAATACTTAGGAATAAATTTAACCAAGGAAGTAAAAAACCTGTACACTTGAAAATTTAAAGACACTGGAGAAAGTAATTAAAGAAGATACAAACAAATGGACAGGTATTCCATGTTCATGGATTGGAAGATAATATTGTTAGAATGTCCATACTACCCAAACTATCTACAGATTCAATGCAATCCCTATCAAAATTCCAATGGTGTTTTTTGCAGAAATACAAAAACAATCTTAAAATTCATATGGAACCACAAAAGACCTTGAATAGCCAAAGCAATCTTGAAAAAGAACACAGCTGGAGGCCTCACATTCCCTGATTTCAAACTATATTACAAGGCTACGGTAATCATAACCTTATGATACAGACATAAAAACAGACACATAGATCAAGGGGACAGAATAGATTTAATTAATTTAAGACAGAGGAGCCAAGAATATACAAAGGGAAAAGAATAGTCTTTTTAATAAATGGTGTTGGGAAAACAGGATAGCCACATACAAAAGAATGAAACTTGATCTTTATATTATATCATATACAAAAATCAACTCAGAATGCACTGCAGATTTGAACATAAGACCTGAAACCATAATACTCCTAAAGGAAAGTGTAGGAGGTTAGCTCCTTGATATTGCTCTTAGCAAGAATCTTTTTGGATTTGACATTTTTCCAAAGAAGACATACAAATGACAAAAAGACACATGAAAAAGTACATAACATCATTAATCATCAGGGAAATGAAAATCAAAAACCACAATGATTTTTCACCTCACACATGTAAGAATGTCTATTATCAGAAAGATAAGAGATAATAAATGGTAGCAATATGTGGAAAAAAGGGGACTCTTGTACACTGTTGAGAATGGAAACTGGTATAGTGACTATGGAAAACAGTATGGAGATTCCTCAAGAAATCAGAAATAGAACTACATGTGACCCACCAATCCAATTTCTGGGTATACATCCAAGTGAAATAAAATCACTATCTTGAAGAGATAGTTGTACTCCCGTGTTCACTGCAGCATTATTCACAATAGCCAAGGTACGGCAACAACCTAAGTAACCACTGATGGATAAATGGATAAATAAAATGTTTTATATCCCTATATGTCTATGTATCTATGTATCTATCATCTACTTCAACCTTGAAAAAGATGGAAATCCTTCCATTTGTGAAAACATGGATGAACTTGAAAGGCACTGTGGAAGTGAAATAAGATAAAGACAAGTACTTCATGTTATCATTTATATGAAGAAACGTTAAAAAAAAAACAGAGCTCATGGAAACAGAGTAAAGTGTTGTTTGCCTAGGGCTGCAGGATAAGGGAAATAAGGAGAGACTTGTAAAATGGTACAGACTTTCAATTATAAATGATTAAGGTCTGAGGATCTAATATATAATATGGTGACTATAGTTGATAATACTGTACTGTAAAATGGAAAGTTACTAAGAGTGTAGAACTTAAGTGGTCTCACCCAAAAAAGAAAAAAAAAGTTAAATATGTGAGGCAATGGATTGTTAACTAACTCAACGACGGGAATCTTCAACATGGATATGTATAGCAAATCATTATGTTGTACACTTTAAATATCTTAGTTTCATTTGTCAATTATACCTCAATAAAGCTGAAAAATATATAAAACATAATGTCAAAAGTTTCCTCGGTTGCTTCATGCTTAACAAAGGCTAAATACTAAAGACAGTGACATTCAGTAATACACATCATAATATTCTAAAGAGGCATTCAACACATTCCCCACAGGACTTGCTATATATATATTTATATATATAAAATATATAAATATATATATGAAATACATATGAAAATTCCAGTGCTAATTCAAACTATGTGATGTTGATATATTAACTGACTTTTTAAATGACTTGTGTAACTGTGCTTTAAAATACATACAATGAAAACTAATTATTCAGGTTGTTACAATACTTAATTAGGCCAAACTTTGTAAAGAGCTGAACAAAAGTTAGGGCACTGAACAAATCTCTCTTCTATTTATGTTACTATGGCGTTTTTGTCACATGGTATTCAGCTTCTCATTTTTTCCATATTCTAAAAGGTTAAGTCATAATGATGTCACATCTATTTTTCTTCTTTCTTTTAATTAGTTCTGTTTTATTTAGTGTATACATATATTGCAAGAATAAACTTAAAGGAAATTAAACACACCTTAAATAATATTTTGATTTTCTTGTTCTATTTAGATTTTTATTCAATATGTTATGCTTAGAAACTCTTTACTGAGTTAAATGGACTGGAAAGCATTAAAATCAAAACAAAGGGCTTCCCTGGTGGTGCAGTGGTTGAAAATCTGCCTGCCAATCCAGGGGACACGGGTTCGAGCCCTGGTCTAGGAAGATCCCACATGCCGTGGAGCAGCTGGGCCCGTGAGCCACAACTACTGAGCCTGCACATCTGGAGCCTGTGCTCTGCAACAAGAGAGGCCACGACAGTGAGAGGCCCTTGCACCGCGATGAAGAGTGACCCCCGCTCGCTGCAACTAGAGAAAGCCCTCGCACAAAAACGAAGACCCAACACAGCCAATAAATAAATAAATAAATAAATAAATAATAAATAAAATTTATTTAAAAAAAATCAGAACAAGTGTTAATAACCCTGCTCAGAGAAAACAGCTAATGTTACCCTTTGTTCAGATCAAATATACAATCAATTTACACAGGGGTCTTGAAGAAGATCCCACTGGTAATATCAAGCTAAAACGTCTACTTTTTGTATCACTAATATATATCATTCATGAAAATTATATGTTCTCTGTGTGCAATTATTTAACTATATTTTCTTCAGAAACCACTCATATTTGGAAGCTATTTTTCAGTTTTCAAACAGGAAACAGTATTAAAAACTCCTAGATTAATAAGAAAATTGCTGTTAGGAATATGTTCCCATTATTTTTAATCCATTGATTTGATTATAGTCAGGAGTTTAAACAGAAAAGCAAAGAAATATTTAATTATACACTTCTGTTACTGGAAAATTCTAATTAGAAATTTTTTTCCTCAGATAATTGTTGCTTATTAAATTCATCCAATTTGAATTTTTTATCCAATATGAATACTAGATTTGAACAGCTTGGAAACAATTAAAGAAAATCTGACTTTAGGAAAAGTGTGAAAATTCTTCATATTATATATGAGCAGCTACCATCAAATTTCATTGGTTAACAAACTAAAATACTAGTCATATATCATATTTTCAAATGCCAAACACATCCCAAAGTAAACTTCAATCAGCAAATGTATCAAATTACCAAAAATGATATTTTTTTTTTTTTTTTTTTTTTTTCGGTATGCGGGCCTCTCACTGTTGTGGCCCTCCCCCGTTGCGGAGCACAGGCTCCGGACGCGCAGGCTCCGGACGCGCAGGCTCAGCGGCCATGGCTCACGGGCCCAGCCGCTCCGCGGCATATGGGATCCTCCCAGACCGGGGCACGAACCCGTATCCCCTGCATCGGCAGGCGGACTCTCAACCACTTGCGCCACCAGGGAGGCCCCCAAAAATGATATTTTAATAATGTTCATGCATAACATAAACTTGGCAAACTTATAAGTCCTTTTTTATTTTAAAGAGTACTCCTGTAAAATAAAAGGTGTTTATGATGGCTAGTATCCAACAATGGCCCTCAGTGAATCAAGTGCTGATAAATTTTTAATGACTGGTTTCCCAAAATAATTTTAATAACTTAAAATCCTTAATTGGTAGTGTTTGCTGATTTCTGTGGTGTGTTTCATATGATATCACAGAACATAGGTTTAGAAAGATATATATATAATAACCTTTCAAAAGCCTGTATATGTTTGTTTTTTAATTCATTTAGTGAATAGTGTTTGCTGGTGGCTTCATTATATGTAACATGTAATTTTACTTGGTCGAAATTACAGATCCAGCACTCATTGGCTACATAAACTGATATTCACTTTTCACTAAAAGAGAGAATTACCAAGGCTTTTCCACAACTATATTTATAGTTAACAAGATTTTAAATGAGTTTCATTGTCAATAATATCTAGAGGAACAATACTTTAATGTGTCACTTAGAATAAAGCTTTTTAAGAAACAGTTATATGCTACATTCTACAGTAAACATGTTTTTAAATTAATATTAATACATAATTATAGTTTTTAAATTATAGCAGCAGCAAACACATGCTACAAGGCATTAGAGATTAATGATTAGATGATCGATTACATTGATTTCCTTGGAGAACTGTGATTATCTGTCAATTTTTACCTATTTTAATATCATTTCAGTTTCTCTAGGGTTCTAATCAAAGAATAAGTACTGTATTCCCTTTAATCCTTAAAAAATATTAATATAACATCACATATACAAATTAAAGCAGAGAAACAATTCTAGAAACCTATCTTTAATATTCACATATTTAATAAGCTATAGTAATCAAGACAGTATGGTACTGGCACAAAAAACAGAAATATAGATCAATGGAACAGGATAGAAAGCCCAGAGATAAACCCACACACATAATAGTCACCTTATCTTTGACAAAGGAGGCAAGAATATACAATGGAGAAAAGACAGCCTCTTCAATAGGTGATGCTGGGGGCTTCCCTGGTGGCGCAGTGGTTGAGAGTCCGCCTGCCGATGCAGGGGACATGGGTTCGTGCCCTGGTCCGGGAAGATCCCACATGCTGCAGAGAGGCTGGGCCCATGAGCCATGGCCGCTGAGCCTGCACATCTGGAGCCTGTGCTCCACAACAGGAGAGGCCACAACAGTGAGAGGCCAGTGTACCGCAAAAAAAAAAAAAAAAAAAAAAAAAAAAAAAAGTGGTGCTGGGAAAACTGGACAGCTTCATGTAAAAGAATGAAATTAGAATAATTCCTAGCACCATACACAAAAATAAACTCAAAATGGATTAAAGACCTAAATGTAAGGCCAGAAACTATCAAACTCTTAGAGGAAAACATAGGAAGAACACTCTGACATAAATCACAGAAAGATGTTTTTTGACCCACTCCTAGAATAATGGAAATAAAATAAAAAATAAACAAATGGGACCTAATGAAACTTAAAATCTTTTGCACAGCAAAGGAAACCATAAACAAGACAAAAAGACAACCCTCAGCATGGGAGAAAATATTTGCAAATGAAGAAACTGACAAAGGATTAATCTCCAAAATATACAAGCAGCTCATGCAGCTCAACATTAGAAAAACAAACAACCCAATCCAAAAATGGGCAGAAGACCTAAATAGACATTTCTCCAAGGAAGACATACAGGTTGCCAACAAACACATGAAAAGATGCTCAACATCACTAATCATTAGAGAAATGCAAATCAAAACCACAATGAAGTATCACCTGACGCCAGTCAGAATGGCCAAAAAATCTACAAACAATAAATGCTGGAATGGGTGTGGAGAAAAGGGAACCCTCCTACACTGTTGGTGGGAATGTAAATTGATACAGCCACTATGGAGAACAGTATGGAGGTTCCTTAAAAAACTAAAAATAGAACTACCATATGACCCAGCAATCACACTACTGGGCATATACCCTGAGATAACCATAATTCAAAAAGATACATGTACCACAATGTCCATTTCAGCACTATTTACTATTGCGAGCACATGGAAGCAATCTAAGTGTCCATCGATAGGTGAATGGACAAAGAAGAGTGGTACATATATACAATGGAATATTATTCAGCCATAAAAAGGAACAAAATTGAGCTATTTGTAATGAGGTAGGTGGACCTAGAGTCTGTCATACAGAGTGAAGTAAGCCAGAAAGAGAAAAACAAATATTGTATTTCCTTGAAACAATTTTTAATATCCAAACCATATCTTTCATTGGTTATTCAGGAACACAGAAGCATCTCTAAGGGTATTAAATATTAAGTATTAAAGGTAAAAAAGTTTCACATGTGTTTTAGGATCCAAGACTTGGTAGAGTTGGAGGACCAAAAGTTAGAGAATCCAAAACTGAAGACCTCTGTTTGAAACACTGAAGGAGAAACTTCTCCAAAGCCAGAAAGTTTCTGGATTTGAAAACAAAAAAAGCAAAAAAAAAAATGTTTTTGAAATAAGTTTAGACTTACAGAAGAGCTGCAAAAATACTAAAAATAGTACAGGGTTCTTTCACTCACCTTCCACTAATGTTAACACCTTACATAACTACTGCACAATTATTAAAACTAGGAAATTAACATCAACATATTATTATAATTAATCTACACATCTTATTATAACTGTACCAGTTGTCTTACTAATATTTTTGTTTGTTTGTTTTTCTGGTCCAGAGTCCAATCCAGGATTTTATATCATCCTAACATTGTCATGTCTCCCTAGTGTCCTCTACTCTTTACATATTTTCAATTTTTGTTTGTTTGTTTTGTTTTATTTTTGAGACATTGCAAGTTTTACAGAGCACTGGCGGAATGTCTCTAAATTTATTTTTGACTGATATTTACCCAGGATTATACTTAGGTTATGTATTGTTGGCAAAAATACCACAGAAACAATGTTACACTCTTCTCAGTTCATCATGCCAGAGGGTGTTATAAAAAATTATAACAATCTGAAATTAGTCTGCAATCTGAAATTGGAAACACTCTGAGCCTCCAATTGCCATTACTTTTTGTGTTCCCACTACTAAAGTAATAGTTTAACTAGTGCTGCTGTTTTCCCATTGATCATCTGAATAGGTTAACAGTAGGCCCAGCACAATGAAAATTGCTCTTAAGGCTACAGCAGCTGTTGACAAAATGCATTCCTTGTGGAAGGGTTGAAATCAAACAACCCCCAGATAAATTTCCACTATGTAATAGTAGACTAAAGCAGATAAGCAAATGCCTTTAGTTAAAATACTCTCTAAAGCTTCAACTAGCCTTACCAAAATTTAGATTTTCTGGTCTTTTATTTAGATTTATACATTTACAAGGGAAGCAAAAGAGAGAGCACTGTGTGGTTAAATATGTTATTTAATCTTTAAAAAAACCCTAAATTTTAAAATGTATGTATTGCCTTCACTAGATTAATTAAACCCATTCACTGTTTTAGAAGACGTGCTTCTTAGCTCACTTTATGTGATAGGTATTATCAAATTATTTTATATTCCTGAAAAATAAGAATTATGTGTGCTTCAGTTAATCAGAAGTTTCCCCTTCAAGCATACAATGATTCCTTGATAGAAGTTGTTGACTTATAGTAATTATGTACTGTGAGATACATAATTTTGCAGAAATGGTTAAGATATATAAACTATGCATATGAAATATATTTACCTAAGTTAAGACATAAAAATAAAGCTGTACAATCAAGAAATAAACCCACTACAAAAATAATCACTTATTATAAATCCCTTACTCTTTCTATTTGCAATGTTTCATCTGTTGCAGGATGCATTATATTTTATGGTATTATATGTATTATATTGTATTATACTTTATGCTAAGACTATAATTACTAACATATTTTGTTTATACTAAAGAGAAGATAGCAGCATGCTTTTTTGTGTGTGTTGTCAAGATTCAGTGACATGTGTCCATGCAAATTACTTGATACTATTTTGAGATTGAATATACATATCAATGTATAGAATTTTTATATGTATTAAGTGATTTATAAATTAAAGAATCTATTATGAACATAAAGATTACATGCACTATTGCTGGTAGATATTGGTAAACATTCTTATTATGTCATCCAGAAAACACTACCATATATATTATAATAATAACTAAAAAGAGAGAAAAGAGCCTTAAACTAATAGTCTCATAGGACTATCCAAAAACTTACAAAAACAGATTATGAAAACAAGATCCAGAAAGGAAGAATAAATGAGGGTAGGATATAAATAAGAACTAATTTGATGAAAGTTAGTATCTGAAATAAGATGAGCTATTAGAGCATATTACATATTTTTTAAATTGGCTATTCAGACATACTGAATTAAATTTCCTTTTCACATTGAATTACTCCAGTGATGTGTAGTACAAACATTTAGTATGGCAAATGTTTATTTTAGTTACTGAATATTATTGGTATTTGTTAGTTTCCAATTAATATATTTAATAAGCTTTATCTTATTAACCAGACATTGGTTTAATGTTAAACTAGCATATATCTATAGTAGCTCCATTTACCATTCAATTATTCTTATAATTTTAAAATGTAGGAATACTCTATACTTGCAAAAATATTTGAGAAAATTCTCATTTTATGAGGAAATGTACAGAAAAATGCCAACGTACAATGACTGCCAAGAATTAAACTAAGTCAGTTACCTAAATTTTTAGGCAATTAGTTACTGGCATGTTGTTCTCAACAAGTTCTTACAGCTTTAATATACTAAGAATTTTGGAACTCACACTTGTGTCAGAAGCATCTTCATTTACCAACCTTTATCTTCATAATTTTATGTCTACAGAGGAATTAATTCACCATGTAAAACTTAACAAGTATCTTATCTAACATCCTGATTTTGAAAGTTAATATAAATCTATGTAATTTTTCTGCAGTAATTCGGGTCATTTTTCGGAGACTGGTCAAGGATCATTGCACAACTCTTCATATAATAAAGTTTTGTCTTCAGAATGAATATTTTTACTGGAAAACTGGAATCAATTAGTAAAGAGAATGTTCTTTCAGGACACAATCAGAGAGAAAACAACTGATGACCATTGCTACATTTTCTATCACATTTCTTATTTTCAAAATCAGAATACACACAGAAAATAAATTTATTAAAGAATATTAAGTATCCTTCCACAAGGGCCAGAGAGACCCTAAAGTTCTCTGGAATGGCACCCAAGCACCCCTCACAGGCTGCACAAGTGATCCATCTTGGCAGAAGACACCAGAACCCTTCCAGTGCTGCACCAGAATAAATACACATCTCTCTTCTGACTGCACTGGCCAGAAGATTGATGGCTGGCCCATCTTGAGGCTTTCTTCTCACATTTTTCTTTCCTGAGTCAAAGTTTCACATTAATGTGTCTGATTGGCTAAACCTGCACTTCTTAGACGTAGGGTAGTTTGGCTAAAAGATTTTTCTGGCAAAAAGATTTTTCTGGTTTCTACCTTTGAATTGTAAAACCCAAATCACAGGAAGGGAACTGAAAGAGTTTTAGTGACTCCAAATGTTCCAAATACCCTGAAATAAGTAAGCACAACCTTGAGGTAGATACAAAGTGGTAAGGTAGCAGGTAGAGATGTGTACAGGGTGTTAGGTGGTTGCATTAGACAATGGCAGCAAGTGTCTCTTGGAGGACCTAGTAATTTGGAGGTAATTCCAGAAAGAACCTTAAAGATATGACAGTTTGTCTCTCACCTAGCAAGTTTCAAGAGAAATGCTGGCATTTACCAGAAAAAAGAGAATAAAAAAGATGAACGGCCAGGCATAGTGATCTGACATTTCAAAGCGTGCAGAGGGCTACAGGAAGTTCTCAGCTTTTCAGAGGTATGATAGAATACAAATAGTGGAGTTATTAAATGTTTCAACATGTTGATTCTAAAACCTCAGGAGCTAAAGAAGTAACTAATATTACATTATTTAGAAATTTCAATATTTGCTTTAGTATTAAAATTAGTATTAAATGGCATTTTTCTCATATTAATAATATTAAGCAAAATTAATGTAAATATGATAGTCATGAATTTTCTTTTATAGGTCAAACCTATCATGTATAATTAATTACTATCCTTTTGGCAATTTTCTCACTTGTTGAAGACTATTTTCTATACCCCTTCTATTTTTGTGATCTCAGGGTTTTTTTTAAAGTTCTGTTCCTCTTGCTTCTTGAACCTATTCCTAACAAAACATTCTATCTCTAAAGGTGGATATTGATTCTGATTCTCACTCCAAGCCGGAAAAACTTTCTGGCCTACATTACCAGTCTCCAATTTCTGATTATGCAGCTCATCCCTCTCTATATCACACAAGAAGATGGCTCCTTTGTGTTTACTAATCATGAAATTACTCTGGTTGATGTCTTCCTGACTGTTTACATGCTTGAACACTCAGATATCTGCTTTAGGTAGTAATCTTTTATAGAAAAATGCCAATGTACAATGACTTATACAGAATTAAGCTAAGTCAGTGACCTAATTTTTCAGGCAATTAGAGTTACTGACATATTGTTTATAACATGATTCTTACAGCCTTTTATATATTAAGAATTTTGGAACTTGAAAAACTTTGTAAAGATATTTCACTTTTTGAATAGGTAAAGTTTTGTCTTTGACATGTAACTAATGTGTCTGAAAGGCACTTCTAAAAAGGATCTTTAACCAACACTTGGCACCTGCTTTTTCTTAGCAGGACAATGGTACATATGAGTTTCAAAGGACTGTTAAATGTTACTTTCAGGCAGAATGGTTCCAAAGTCCTTGACTTATTTAAATAACTGAAAACAAAAAGGCTGCGTTGAGTCACATGAAAAGAATAAAATAGATCACCTTAACCCTTTAAAAACAGTATGTCTTTTCAGATGATCTCTTAAGGGGTTGGTGAAGGGGACATTATACCTAAAATATACAAGAGATCCTAAAAATGCTTACTGCTACAAAAAAAGAGATTTCCTACAACAGCTGCTCAACTTAATTTTCCCTGTTCCTTTGATTTTCTCATTATACTCTCCTCCTCTCCCAAATTTATTTTCCTTAAACTCCTTAGTATTCTTCAGAGCTTTCTCCTGTGGATTAATGGGCAAACATAAAGGTTTTGCCATTCTCCTCTGTTTCTCACCTGAGAGCAGAATAAAATCATAAATGGAAGAGGGGGGCTGTAAATACACACACACACACACACACACATCCTAGACAGAATTGTATACCACCTGCTATATACATGAGTTAAGGATTAAACATGTGGTTTTCATCATTCTACTTTATGTATTTGATCGGTCATATATGTAGATTATTCATACTCATGTATTTACTATTTATTTTACACATTAATCCTCAACATGGCATATCACAGTTTTTAACCTAATATCAGAGATTATGAATAGTTTATAAGGATTCATGTTGCTTGTTACTAATTCTTACTTTCAATTTTGAATATTTCCATTGACTTTATTTTTTATTTTTATTTTTTGGCCACATTGTACTGTTCAAGGGATCTTAGTTCCCTGACCAGGGATTGAACCCGTGCCCCCTGCAGTGGAAACATGGAGTCCTAAGCACTGGACCACCAGGGAATTCCTCCATTGACTTTAAATAGAAGTTTTCAAACTTGAAAAATTATTTAAAGCTAATTAGTTAAGAACTATTTAACTAAATTAAAATTCAGAGGAATTGCTCAAAATATTTTATCTTTGTAAGAAGAAAAAATAGCTAATTGTTTTAATTTTGCATTAAATTATTGTATTGTATTGATAATGGTATTGAAAATGTTATGTAATTTCCTTTAGCTACAAAACTGTGATTAAAGAGAATGGTTTTTAAAGGCATGCATGTCAGAAGCAAAAATGAGATAAAAATAGCTATTAATAAAAACTGCCTTTTCTTAATATACTTTTATTCAATGATTTATTTATTTATTCAATCAAACATAGAATTCTAGGTGTCCTAAGACATAGGTTCTCAAAATCTGCCTGATCCCCAGGAATACCTGCACTATAATACTTTTTTTCTTTTTTTGTGGCAGTTACTTTGATGCATGTATTTTGGACCCAACATTCACTCCAGATATTTTTAATTCCCCAGAAGAATTGTAATTAGCAGTGAGACTTGGTGATTTCTGTACCACAATGCTGTGTCAGCCCTATCCCCTCACTCTTCTGACTTGCCAGATTCATGAAAGCGTCTCACCCTCGTATACTGTTGCTGTGGTGAATGTTTCCAGGTACTTGTTCCTATTTCCACTCCTCAGTCTTGGCTTCTCTCTTTTATTTTGCTGATTGCTTAGTTTAATCCTGTTCTTGCCTTCTAACTGTGATCTTGGGTGGATACTTCTGACCACCCATTGCTTTCCAGGATCTATAAGCCTCGAAACTGAACTTTTATCTTATATCCAAGGGTTAGTCTACTCACTCCCATGCCCATTTATGGATCATAGCATAGAGAATGAACCAGACTCTATTCTCAGTTTAGACTAGATAGTTCACATGTGGAGATGATATAGTAAAAAAAATTTATTCTGATAACCTGATGTTTTTCAAAAAACACATTTTCAAATATATAAAGTTTTTATAGACTAAATTGTGCCCCCCCAATTCATATATAGAAGTCCTAACTCCAAACGTGACTATATTTGGAGATATGATATATGAGGTGTTAAAGGTTAAAGGCCCCATAATAGTGGGGCCCTAACCTAACAGGGCTGGTGTTCTTATAAGAAGAAAAAGAGTAATCACAGCTCTCTTTCCACCATGTGAGGACACAGCTGGAAGGTAGCCATCTATAAGCCAGGAAGAAATTCCTCATCAGGAACTGAACTGGCTGTCCCCTTAATCTTGGAATTCTCAGCCTTGAGAATTGTGAAAAAAAATTGTGTTATTTAAGCCACCCAATCTGTGGTATTTTGTTATGGCAGTCTGACCAGAGTAACACATAAGTAATATGTGTTAATCTAAAAATCCTCTAATCTAAAAATAATCTATAAATAGAATTGGCATGATTTTGAGAAATTGTTAATTTCACTTTTTAAAATCAACTTTATGTCTATGCTACTTATTTGGTAAACTATTATGCCTATTTGGGAGGAATCAGGCAGAATATATGGCATTTTATCAGTCTGAAATCCAAATATAAATATCTCCTAGGCTGAAATTACACAACTGAATTTTTTCATTCTAATTTATAGACGAAAAACAAATAGACTAGGCCAAGATATGTTTCTTAAGCAATCTCTATAAAATATGTTAAGGACTTATCAAGTGGACATAATCACTGACCAGTCTCCATCTGCAGTAATATAATAACTGAGGTAAAAAATTACAGTGCTGAGAAGTTATATATATATACATATATATATATATATATATATATATATATATATATAATTTAAATGTATTTTGATTTTATTGATACATACACAGCATAAAGACCACTAACAAGATTATTTCTATTATTATTCAGTGTTCATTTATTCATTCTTTAAATGCATTTTATGGAGTATCTAATATTTGCTTAATATACAATTGGACATATCAAGACAAAGAAAGCAACAGTCTATGGTTTCAGAGTACAGATTCTATTAAATATATCCAAACATGTGGAAGGAGTGTAGACAGGGCAATCATGTGAGTGCATGGATGAAGACCCAAACCTAGGGTGGGCTTAGCAGAGAGGGAACAAAGAACAGTTAATCAACTGTTCAATAAGAGAATGTAATGAAATGTTTCAGATAAACAGAGTAATTTATGCAAAGTAGTAGAGGGTAAACAGTACCGCTATGAATAAGAACTTGGCAGGGCAGGGCAAGATGATGAAAGGTTACAGGGAAATTATAAACATATCAGGAACCAAATAGTTAAGAACTGTCCACAGTATGTAAGAAGTCAATGAGGAGCTTTTGTGAAAAGTTCTAAGGCATAATATTGTCAGATTTACATGTTATAATGTTTATTGTGATCACTGTAGAAAACTGGTAACGGTGGGATAATGCTGAAGGGAGATGAGTCACTCTTGGAGCCATTTAATAGGACAGGTGAAAGTTGGTTGGGCTTTCTGTAGAAGGGTAAAAAAGAGGATAATACAATTATTCTGGTTAATGGTCATAATGGAACAGATAAAATGTGAGAACCAATCAGAATTGTAACCTATGGGAAAATGAATAGTCAATGTATGTTTTGATTTCTCTGACGTAAGGAAAACATGAGAGAAAAAATTTTCATATGGCCAATAATGAATGTAGTCTTGTATTCTCTTATGATATTAAAAAATAATTTATAGATACTTCATAAAGGCCTAATATAACTTTAATAATATATTGTTACTATAACTTTAGAGTCTAACATGTGTTAAAACAAAAATCCAGTATAGTGGGTTCTGGTGAGGGTCTGTTTTCTGGTTAATAGATAGCTGCCTTTTCCATGTAACCTCATATGTCAGAAGGGGTAAGCTAGCACTATAGGGTCTTTTTAATAAGAACACTAATCCCATTCATGAGGTCTCCACCCTCATGGCCTAAGCACCTCCCAAATGCCCACTTTCTAATACCACCACATTGGACATTAGACTTCAACATATGAATTTTGCAGGAAATAATCAGTCTGCAGCATATTTGTTTAAAAATAATAAATTTTCCTTTTGGTGTCTAAGTCATATTATTTAGGTATTTTAATTACATGAGTCAGTTGCTCATAGATTAATCTTCTATATAAATTGAAAACAGTAACAAGAAAAGCTTTCTGAATGGAAGCCTAGATACAGAAACTCGGAATCTAATAGATATCTCATTTTTCTCTGGAAAATATTCACATAAATGGAATAACTACTGCCTTCTTTCATCTCTCATTTTCAAGTAATTTCTACATTAAGAACCTGTGTTTGGAGGATTAATATGTTTAAAAAGAAAGTTCATGCATTAATGTATTGATTTATATAATAAATATTTATCAAATATTTGGTATTATTAGGTGCTTTGAATGCAATAGAGAACAATTAAATGACCTCCCTTCACAAAAGTCACAGGGTATGTGACTTAGCAGGGTATGGCAGGGTATGGCATTAAACAAGCAATAACAAATGTGATAGTTACAAGAAAATAAAAATGCACAATGCTCTGGAAGTTCAATATACAGACAAACCCTTAGGTGGAGGTTAGGGAAAGCTTTCCTTGAGGAAGTGATTTTAAGCTCGGACACTTATTAGATAATTGTAAGTGATCTAGATAAATTTTCAAGTGGTGGACCTTCTTTAAACCCAGAACGTGTAGACATATTCTTTCAGTACACAGAAATAAAGCAAGAAACAGAGGAAGTAAAGAGAAAGTAATTTTTGTTGTGATTGCCCTGTTAATTAAGATAAACCTCTAATTCTCATTTCATTACAAATGGTAATCTGCACTGATGGAATCACTGTCTTTCTCGTTTGTACAGTGAAAAAGCACATGACAAGTCTCAAAGACCAGGTAAAAGCTGCAGGACAGCCTTCTCTAGGTCAGTACTGTCTGAAATAACACAGCCATGCAAAACCCTAAAAGACTGTGTTGGAAATGTGATATTCATCTAGGGAAAATATGGGTACTTTCTCTCATAGTCTACAAAATAATAAGTTTAACTGACACAGAATATATAGATACATACTTTGTATGATAGAATTTTATTGAAATTTTGCTTGAGACAAATGGAATTATTCTGCTAGGAACCTAATTAGAAATAAACTTTGAGAGAGTCAAAGATTATAGATAGATTTATACTTTAAAAAATGCCAGTCTCCCCAAATAAAATTATTACATTGTCTTACTAAGAAAATATAAGCTTTACATAAACCCTTATGTGACATTTCCCAGAAATCAGAAAGAAAAAAGTTAAGCCACATGAAGTGAGTTGAGAATTTGCTATGAAAGCTGAAAATGAGATTGAGATTGTAAAAATGAATATGACTTGGCAAAAATAACTTAAAAATCATAAGCTCACTATAAAAATATAACAGACCACCCAAAAATGCATGCAACACATCTGACAAAGAAACAAACAAACGAACAAAAACTTTAAGCATAAAGGTAAAGGAAAGCCAATCTGCATGGCTTTATCATTTAAGATCTTTTACAATCTAGTTTTAGACTTATAGAAAATGTACAAAGATAGTACAGTGAATGTTTCTGTATACCACTCACCCAGTTTCCCCCTTAACATCTTACGTTACCATTGTACATTCATGAAAACTGAGTAACCAACATTGCTATATTACTATTAACTAAATTCCAGACTTTATTTGGATTTCACAGCTTTCCATTATGTCCTCGTTCTCTTCCAGGATCCTATCCACGATATTAAACACTTAGTGGTCATGTCTCTCCAGTATCCTCTTGTCTGTGACTGTTTCTCAGTCTTTCCTTGCTTTTCATACTCTTCATAGTCTTGAGGAGTACTGGCCAGGTATTCTGTACAATGTGCTTTCATTTAGGTTTGTTTATTTTTTTCTCATGTTTAAGTTGAGGTTATGAGTTTTCAGAAAAAAAAAATACTCAGAGGGAAAGTGCCTTTCTTGTCTTTTTATATCATATAGCAAGGGAAATTGCTATCTTAATGACATTATTGGTAATGTTAATCTTCATCTCTTAAAGTAAGGTAGGAACTGACCAAAGCAACTTTGCAACAATGGTGTTTTGATTACATATTGCAAGACTAAAGAAAAAGGAACTATAAATAGTGTATTCAAGTTAAATTCATTTCTCAAGGGGATATGGTTAGCAATTCTAACAATTCTTTATCTGTATACTGGGATTGAACATATAAGTAAGTACATGGTGGATGGTGGGAGCCAGGCTTCTCACTGTCACAGAGAGAAGTTAAAAGATAAAGAATGGAATATTAGAATTGTGGTGATGGATTAGAATCAGAGACATTGTTATAAACTAATATGTTTATGGCATATATGTTTATGGCATCCCACAAATTCTGATATAGTATGTTTTTTTTTTTTTTTTTTTTTTTTGCGGTATGCGGGCCTCTCACTGTTGTGGCCTCTCCCGTTGCGGAGCACAGGCTCTGGACGCGCAGGCCCAGCGGCCATGGCTCACGGGCCCAGCCACTCCACGGCATATGGGATCCTCCCAGACCGGGGCACGAACCCGTATCCCCTGCACCGGCAGGCGGACTCTCAACCACTGCGCCACCAGGGAGGCCCTAATATGATTTTTCGATATAGTTAAAATACTTTTAAATTTCTCTTTTGATTTATTATCTGACCCAGGGGTTATTTACAAGTGTTTTAGATCTAAATATTTGGGGAATTTTCCAGAATTCTATTATTGATTTCCAAATTAATTCCACTAGGGTTAGAGACATACTTTAAAATTATTAAAGCTTGTTATGTGGCCTAAAATATATCCTAAGTTGGACAATGTTGCAAGCACACTTGAAAAGAATGTGTATTCTACTGCTCTTGCCAGTTCTAAAAATGAAGACACGTTTGTGAATAATGTTGTTCTACTCTATCAATCTTTGAGAGATGGATGTTAAAAATTCTGCCTATATTTATGGATTTATCTATCTTTGCAGATTTGTCTATCATTGCAGTTATATCAGTGTTTGCTTCATTTATTTTGGAGTTCTTTTATTATGTTCATAAACTTTTAAAATTGTTACATCCTCCTGATAAATTGCGCCCATTATTGTTATGAAATGACCATTCTTAACCCTGGTAGTATTCTTTTCTCTGAAATATATACTATCTGGTATAAGTAAAGCTATTCCAGCTCTTCTTTTAGTATTGTTAGCATGCTATTACTTTGTCAATTTTTACTTTTAAACTGTATATGAATTTATACTTAAAATGCATATACTATCTATACACAGCATGTAGTTAAGTCTTGCTTTATAGTCATTCTGAAAATGTGATTTTTAAATGGGACTATTTAGATTATTTAATGATACAGTTAGGGTTATATTTATCATTTTGGCATTTTCTTCATACCTGCCTCTGCCATTCTTTCCTTTTCAAAGTTTTCTACCTTCAACATTTGAGTATTTTTATTATATTTAATCTAATTTTTAAGTTATTAGCTATAACTCATTTTATTTTAGGGTTCACTTTTGGTTTAGTATATATAACCTTTATTAAAGTATATCTTCAAATGATACTACACTGCTTCACAAATAGCATAAGAACCTTAAAACAGTATACTTCCATTTCAATCCTCCAGACTTTATGATATTAAGATATATGTCAGATATTTTTAATATATTTTTGTATAGACCACAAAATGCATTGCTGTTTTTTCATTTAAATCAATTATACTTTAAAGATATTTAAGTAATAAAATGATCTTACATTTTTACCCAATTTACCATTTCTAATGCTAGACAAATAGATCAATGGAATAAAATAGAGATTTCAGAAATAGAACCATACATATATAAATCTTTGGTTAGGCAACCAAAGATCTAACAAAATTGTTAAACAAAATCTACTAAGCAAAAACATAGGCATGAATAAGCTGTTATTTTTTCACTTACTTTTATTTACTGTACTTATGCAAATACTTTGTCAATAGAAATATAGGAAGGTAAGTACTAGTGACCTTCAGATTTTATTAAAAAGATGAACTGATAACCCTAAAGGATATGGACAACTTGGGGAGATTTCTCAGCACTCTAGAATCAAGTTTCTTATATCAGAGATAATTATTAATTTTAGGTGAGGAATACAAAGTACTAATCAAACTTCTGACGATTAGTGTGTATAAAATTAGAAATCCACACGATTTTCAATTTGTAAAAATTCAATTGTTTGCATTTAAAAATCAGTATTTAATTTGTGAATACAGCATAGAGCATTAAATATATAATGTGGCTCTCCTTTAGAATCATCCAGCAGAGATATTAAAAAACATAGATATCCAATACGTCCCATCCCATACAAAATAAATCATATTATCAGGGCCAAAACTTGGGCATTTTAACTCCTCCCCATGTGATAAAAATATTCAGTCAAGATTGAGAGTTATTGATGAAAGTTAGCTTGGCTTAGTCATCTTCATTCCCAAGTAAACCTGTGAATCATAATACTGTTGCTTATGTGGCTTGGGTAAATGACTTGATATTTTTGGAGGTAATAGAACTGTCTTTAAATATACATAATAATATGATATGTGAAAGATAGTTTTGAACAGATTGAATAATATATACAAAAATTCATTTTTAAAAAAATGCCTTCCATCTTAAAGGGCTCAATCAATATTAGTTCACATCCCCAATTAAGTACAGTTTATATAGATTGTTATAAAACAAATATTCTATAAAGAAATATTCTAACTGTTGAATTTATTATTTCTAGAGATTTATTGACATTTATTTACATATGATGGTGAACTACTTGTTGCCAAATAAAAATTACTATAATCACTTTGAAATTATCTCAGTGTTATAAAAGTGTTATTTCAGTGTCTGAAAATTAAGTAAAATTAACCATGTTGCCAGTGGAACTGTTTCTCATAGACACTTCTATCCTTAGCTCAGTAAAAGAATTTTAATTAGATTTTTATGTGAAACTGGTTTATTTTGACATCTAAAAACTATGCTTTTCATGTAATCATTGGGATAATTCTCTAAGTAACCATTCATAAAATATGCCATGTTTCAATAACATCTGTCTAGAATCTCTAGGAAATAGTTTATCAAATAAAATTAATCCAGCCTAAGTGCGGATGTCTCAGATACCTCAGTGTCCTTCTCAGTATATGACCCATGGCAAATAATAATAGTAAAATCATGATTAAGGCATCAATTTATCCCTTTTGTCATGGAGATCTGGTAATAGTCACTTACTCATAAAGCTTTTCAAATTGACCAATATAAGAAAAGCATTTTATCCTCTTCCAGTCTCACAAGTAAGGTTTCATATATTATGAAAAACTCATATTATCGGTATTTACAGTTTACATATTTACCAAAAATAAACAAATAAATGATTTAAGGGATGGAAAAATTCATGATGTTTCTTAATTTGAGCAACTCAGCATGAGATACTTATAGGTCAGACAAAGAATAAGATGATTTGGTGATTTTAAAATTGCAGCTCTTTCAAGAAATTAAAATAATAAAAACATGCTTAGAAAAGAGAAATGATGAAAGAATACTCTTAGTATTTCTATAAGATAGCAGGACTGAAAAAATAACTGTAAAAGAATAATACTAACACTGCTGAAGAATAAATTAATTAAAAAAACTAAAAATCACTACGGGAAAACCGTTTCTTACTTGATATAAAGAGAGAAGTGGGAGGTGAACAAAAACTATGAATGATACAGAAAAGAGAATTGGGAGAAATAGGGGAGGGGGATATGATTTGCTTAATTTAAAGAAAAATGGTCATTAGAAAAAGATGTTTTTGTTTGTTTGAAAATTTGAAAGTAATACAATTTTGATAAAAAATATTTTAGTTAGTAATAATAAAATACCAGGTTTCTCTCAGGAAGTTGAAATTTCATTACCAACTTTCGCATTTCCACAAAATCAAATTTAGCTTTGAATTCACAGGATATACAAGGTACAGTTACTCTCTACATCATGTGTATAAAAACAAATAAATGTTTTTAGAGATTTGGCTGAAATATATGAAAGATATTACTTTATTGAAATCAACAAATCAAATGTGCTAATGTATCATTAACTTATATCTGCTAGTAATAATATTACTCTAAAGTAAATGGGTAAATGAATTTAACTGGATTTAAAATATGAATATTTTAAATAAATGAAGCAAATTCATTTTTAAATGATTAATGATTTTTAAAAGAACTAAAAGTGAAATAAATATAAAACAATATATGTTTTTAAAGTCACATTAATTAACTGATGAGGTTATATGCTTAAATATATTTGAATTTAATTCACTGAATTATTAAGAACTTTTATGGTGACATTGTTAAAAAAAGCCTATATATATGTAACAGCTTACTGATTCAGATGATTGTATATAGTATCACATGTTTTGATTAGAATAACATTATTATTAACTTAGTTAACTTAAATTTATTGAAATGAGGGCAGCATTCACTTAAAGGAATATAATAAAACCCACAGAACAGCAGCCACACACACACACAGAATTTTCCTTTGTCTTTTGCCAAGTCATCCAGGTTAGACATATGAAAAAAATTTAAAGCCTGCAAATTAACAACTTTTCCTCAAGCCAGCAGAAAACCAAGATCAAAGGAAAAACAAGTAATCTGAAATCTGGAGAGATACAGGCATCTACAGAAAAAACAGGATCTAAGCATTTACTTCCAAAGGATAGACACAACTAGACGGATAATATATAAGCCAGTAAGAATATCCAGATAGGGATTTTATAAAGAATTGTGAAAGATTGAGTGAGTATGGGCTAGCATGAAAGTGTGAAGTATACAAACGTAAGGGAGTTTGTACCTCTAAATAGGCTTTTCCTCCATGAATTCCATGAGGGACTTCCTCCCTTCCCCATGAGGCACTCACAGGGAAGTTCAAAGTGAATCCCAAGAAAGCTTCCTATATGGTGCAAGCTGAGGAAGGAGAAAACGAGCAGTCAAAAGGTTTAACCTGAGTTCATTAGTGAAAACTTTCTTCAGCTGGTTGATGGGAACAGTCTCTAACACTGCGGGAAGGGCTGTATTAGGAGCTAGTCCCAGCATTACTTGTGGAGGAGGGGCAGGAAAGCTTGTGAAGGCTACACTCTCCAGAACTAAGTTCTAGTGACTTAAATAAAATTGAGGTTTAATAAGAATGTCAAAGAATGCCCCCTCCTTTGTCCCTCACTACCAGCCTAACGTGTCTGGTGGGAGAGCTGCAAGAAAAAGTTCTCCCTTGAGAACACCATAAAGGGGAATCTCTAAGATAAGTAGGGAGACTCAAATGGGAAGCAAATTTTCAACACTCCAATTCCTATGAGAGTAACACAAATTCACACTAAAGACCTCAGGAAAGATATACGGACATCCAAGCATAAACATATTTATTTACTGTCCAATAAAGCAAGTCTAGCTTTCAACAAGATGTTTACAATACATATGAAAAAGAAAGACAAATCACAGTGTGGAGAGACAAAGGAATCATCAGAACTGACATAGATATGGACAAAAGTGTGACACAGAATTTTAAATAGCAATGGTAAAGACTGTGATTGAAATGGCAGACAACTTGCAAGATCCGATAAGTAGTTTCGGCAAATTGATAATAACTCTAAGAAGGATTCCAGTGAAGTGCTAAGAACAAAAGTACAGTGAACATAGATGAAGATGCCTTCTGAAGGGCTTATCAGTAGACTCAATACAGCTGAAGAGAGCAGCATTAAGCTATAATATACATCAAGAAAAATCACTGAAACTAAAACACTAAAAGAAAAGAGTGAAAAATATGGAAAAGAAAATACAAGATATGTAAAAATATACATAATGGTCTAACATATGTGTTATTGGAAACCCAGAAAGAGAACTTTCTGGGTTCATGGAAAATTAAACTTTAAATATATAATAGCTAACAATTTTCTAAAAGTAGTAACAGAAACCAAACCACAAATTCAAGAGCTCAGAAAACAGGAGAATGAATAAATATTAAAATAAACAATAAATAAATTTTAAAAATAAAAATTAACCCAGGCATGTCATGTTCAAATTTCAGAATGCTAAAGAGAAAGCAAAAATCCTGAAGCCTGGCAGAGTAAGACACACTAATATGAAAGAAACAAGAATATGAATTACAGAAGTCTTATCAGAAACCATGAAAGTAAGAAGACAATGAAATGACATTTTTAAAGTGCTGAAAGAAAAAAAAAGTCAACTCAACATTCTATACTCAACAATAATACTCTTGTTAGTGAAGAACATCTAAAGACTGAAGGAATTCTTTTCCAGCACTCCTACAAGAATGTTAAAGAAAAATTTTCAGACAATAGGAATATGATACAGTAGGAAATGTAAATCTATACAAAGAAAATGAAGAGCACTGGAAATTAAATTAAGAAAAAGTATAAGTATGTTTTCTCATTGTAACTCTTCTAAAAGCAAAAAATTAACAATATATTATGTGTTTATAGAATATGCAAATGAGAAAATTTTGACAACATGCCACAGATTACAAAAGAGATAAATTGGAAATAATCTAAGTTTCTTATATCACACATGAAGTGATACAATATTATTTGAGTAGTCAGTCAACATTATTTAAATTATATTTTGTAATTATATATTGTTAATGGAGAACATAAGTGGAATTATAAAAAATGCACAAAGAAGAAAAACATAGAAACAACATAAATATAATGAGATAATATTATTATTATTTTTTTTTTTTGCGGTATGCGGGCCTCTCACTGCTGTGGCCTCTCCCGTTGTGGAGCACAGGCTCCAGACGCGCAGGCTCAGCAGCCATGGCTCATGGGCCCAGCCTCTCTGTGGCATGTGGGATCTTCCTGGACCGGGTCACAAACCCATGTCCCCTGCACGGCAGGCGGACTCTCAACCACTGCGCCACCAGGGAAGCCCGAGATAATAGATTTTAATCAAAACATATCCATAATCATTTTTTGTGAATGTTTTAAACACATCATTAAAAAATTAAAAGCCAATAATAGATTGAATAAAAAGGTAAGACGTGATCTGCTATCTATAAGGAAACAGTTTAAGTATAAATACTTCAATATGTGAAAAGAAATGACATGGAACACAACATACACTAACCAAAACAAAGCTAGGTTAGGTATATTAATTTCAGACAACATAGACATCAGAACAAGGACTAATACAAGGATACAGAGGAACAGTACATGATATTAAAGGGGTCATTTCTCCAAATCCCCCCCCCCCAAAATTCAATGCTTGATGTGCATACACCAAAAAACAGAGGTTCAAAATACAGGAGGTAAAATCTGATAGTCTGAGACTTCAGCACTCATCTCTCAGTAATTTATAGAAAAATTAAGGAGAAAGTCCGTGAAGATACAGATGATGGGAACAACATTATTAACAACTTTGACCTAACTGGTATTTATAGAATGTTCTACCCAACAACTACAGAATACACATTCATCTCAAGAACACATGGAACATTCATCAAGATGCCATACCCTGAGTTACAATAGAAACTTCAAAACATTTTTAAAAATATGATTTATATAATGTATAATCTGAGACCATAATAGAATTAAATTAGAAATCAGCCACACAAAGATATCTTGAAAATCCTCTAATGTTTAGAAATTCAATAACTAATTTCTATGTAAACAATGTGTCAAAAAATTTCAAGAGAAATTTTAAAATATTTGAGCAAAAATGACAATGAAATGTTAACTATCAAAGTATGCAGGATACAGCTAAATCTGTATAACATGCAATAGTCTGTTGTTACTTAACTAAGAAAATTGAAAGCAAATATTTTATTATTCACTTTTGCTTTCCCTAGACCTAGTAGAGGTCCTGAAAGACATTTATAACCAAATACTCAATATCTCAAACAACAACCACAAAAAAATCAAGTGTTGAATATATGTTAAGCATAATTGACATTCAGTGCTAGTAATTTTATTTTGGAAAGCAACATAAAATATGAGAAAATTTTGAATATATGTTCTTCACATCTTTTTAACAATTTTGCTCAGTTCTTTAATTGGAAAATTAATATAATGGTATATTCTGTGCCATAATTATTAATAGCCATCATAAATAGAGATATAGTAGTCATTGATATCTATCAAGCTAACATTTAAGTGATCTAAAAATCCTGGTTTATATAAGTAAAAGGAAAAAATTGTTTCTTTGTACTTCCTATTATATTCAGTATTTTTTAAAGTTTATTTTTAGGCTAAGTGTATATATATTAGATCTAGATATTTTGGAAAATTGAAAATTGGCCTTTAATTTAAAAATAAATCATTTACATATATTGCATATAATTATTATATATAATGTATAATAATATATAATACATAATACACTTGCAATATATTTCTGTTAGCAACATCAATCCCTTATATGAAATAAAAGTAGTTACAGGTGAAACTAATCTTTAAAGTTTAATATAATCTAATTTTGAATATAAAACATTTAAAACTAATTTTTAGATAAGTACTTAAGTTAGAATTTACATAAGATATCACACTTATTTTTTTCCTTATTTTTAAATTCAACTAACATGTTCAAAATGATTGAAAAATCTTACACCATTTAAAAATGTTATTAGCCCTGTTCTCTCTCTGGTCTGGTCCCGCTCGGCAGGCACCACGAGCACCCGGCAGAGACTGAGGGAGAGAGAAAGAGGAGGGCAGGAGGAGGATTCAGGGAGTAGGAGCTGGGGAGCCCTCCTGCACCACAGTGCCTGTACACTGGCTGAATCTTCCCAGAAGGCAGAGGGCAAGGTTGCTCTGGAAATGCAGTTGCCTATGACACAGAGCAGCACAGGAAAATTTCCAGAAACTTGGTGAAGATAGGAAAGCTATCAGAAAGACTACAGCACTATTGGACTTGGGCTTCACGAGAGGGGAAAGATGGCCGAAGAGTAAGACGCAGAGATCACCTTCCTCCCCACAGATACCTCAGAAATACATCTACACGTGGAAAAACTGCTACAGAACACATACTGAACGCTGGCAGAAGACCTCAGACCTCCCAAAAGGCAAGAAACTCCCCCACGTACCTGGGTAGGGCAAAAGAAAAAAGAATAAACAGAGACAAAAGAATAGGGACGGGACCTGCACCAGTGGGAGGGAGCTGTGAAGGAGGAAAGGTATCCACACACTAGGAAGCCCCTTCGAGGGCGGAGACTGCGGGTGGCAGAGCGGGGAAGCTTCGGAGCCACGGAGGAGAGCACAGCCACAGGGGTGCGGAGGGCAAAGCGCAGAGATTCCCGCACAGAGGATTGGAGCCGACCGGCATTCACCAGCCCAAGAGGCTTGTCTGCTCACCCGCTGGGGCAGGCGGGGGCTGGGAGCTGAGGATCGGCCTTCGGTCGGAGCGCAGGGAGAGGACTGGGGTTGGCGGCGTGAACACAGCCTGCAGGGGGTTAGTGCACCACGGTTAGCTGGGAGGAAGTCCGGGGAAAAGTCTGAACCTGCTGAAGAGGCAAGAGACATTTTCTTCCCTCTTTGTTTCCTGGTGCACGAGGAGAGGGGATTAAGAGCTCTGCTTAAAGGACCTTCAGAGATGGGCGCAAGCTGCAGCTAACAGCGTGGACCCCAGAGATGGGCATGAGATGCTAAGGCTGCTGCTGCCACTGCCAAGAAGCCTGTGTGCGAGCACAGTTCACTATCCACACCTCCCTTCCAGGGAGCCTGTGCAGCCCGCCACTGCCAGGTCCCGGGATCCAGGGACAATTTCCCCAGGAGAACGCATGACACGCCTCAGGCTGGTGCAACATCCCACCAGCCTCTGACGCCTCAGGCTCGCCCGGCTTCCGCACTCCACCCTCCCCCCGTCCTGAGTGAGCCAGAGCCCCTGAGTCAGCTGCTCCTTTAACCCTGTCCTGTCTGAGTGAAGAACAGATGCCCTCTGGTGACCTACACGCAGAGGCGGGGCCAAATCAAAAGCTGAGGCCCAGGAGCTGTGGGAACAAAGAAGAGAAAGGGAAACCGCTCCCAGCTGCCTCAGAAACAGCGGATTAAATTTCCACAATCAACTTGATGTACCCTGCATCTGTGGAATACATGAATAGACAAGGAATCATCCCAAATTGAGGAGGTGGACTTTGACAGCAAGATTTACTATTTTTCCCCTTTTCCTCTTTTTGTGAGTGTGTATGTTTATGCTTCTGTGTGAGATTTTGTCTGTATAGCTTTGCTTTCACCATTTTTCCTAGGGTTCTATCCGTCCTTTTGTTTTATTTTTTTAATTAAAAAAATTTTTTTTCTTAATAATTACTTTTTATTTTAATAAATATTTTATTTTATTTTATTTTATTTTATTTTATTTTATCATCTTTCTTTCTTTCTTTCTTTCCACTTTTTCTCCCTTTTATTCTGAGCCATGTGGATGAAAGGCTCTTGGTGCTGCAGCCAGGAGTCAGTTCTGTGCCTCTGAGGTGGGAGGGCCAACTTCAGGACACTGGTGCACAAGAGACCTCCAAGATCCACGTAATATCAAATGGCGAAAATCTCCCAGAGACCTCCATCTCAACACCAGCGCCCAGCTACACTCAACAACCAGCAAGCTACAGTGCTGGACACCCTATGCCAAACAACTAGCAAGACAGAAAAACAAACCCACGCATTAGCAGAGAGGCTGCCTAAAATCATAATAAGTCCACAGACACCCCAAAACACACCAACAGACATGGACCTGCCCACCAGAAAGACAAGATCCAGCCTCATCCACTAGAACACAGGCACTAGTCCCCTCCACCAGGAAGCCTACACAACCCACTGAACCAACCATAGCCCCTGGGGACAGACACCAAAAACAATGGGAACTACGAACCTGCAGCCTGAAAAAAGGAGACCCCAAATACAGAAAGATAAGGAAAATGAAAAGACAGGAAAAACACACAGCAGATGAAGGAGAAAGATAAAAACACAACAGACCTAACAAATGAAGAGGAAATAGGCAGTCTACCTGAAAAAGAATTCAGAATAATGATAGTAAAGATGATCCAAAATCTTGGAAATAGAATAGACAAAATGCAAGAAACATTTAACAAGGCCCTAGAAGAACTAATGATGAAACTTGCAATGATGAACAACACAATAAATGAAATTAAAAATACTCTAGATGGGATCAATAGCAGAATAACTGAGGCAGAAAAACGGATAAGTGACCTGGAAGATAAAATAGTGTAACTAACTACTGCAGAGCAAAATAAAGAAAAAAGAATGAAAAGAACTGAGGAGAGTCTCAGAGACCACTGTGACAACATTAAATGCACCAACATTCGAATTATAGGGGTTCCAGAAGAAGAGAAAAAGAAAGGGACTGAGAAAATATTTGAAGAGATTATAGTTGAAAACTTCCCTAATATGGGAAAGGAAATAGTTAATCAAGTCCAGGAAGCACCTAGAGTCCCATACAGGATAAATCCAAGGAGAAACAGGCCAAGACACATACTAATCAAACTGTCAAAAATTAAATACAAAGAAAACATATTAAAAGCAGCAAGGGAAAAACAACAAATAATTTACAAGGGAATCCCCATAAGGTTAACAGCTGATCTTTCAGCAGAAACTCCGCAAGCCAGAAGGGACTGGCAAGACATATAAAGTGATGAAGGAGAAAAACCTGCAACCAAGATTACTCTACCCAGCAAGGATCTCATTCAGATTTGATGGAGAAATTAAAACCTTTACAGACAAGCAAAAGCTGAGAGAGTTCAGCACCACAAAACCACCTTTACAACAAATGCTAAAGGAACTTCTCTAGGCAAGAAACACAAGAGAAGGAAAAGACCTACAATAACAAACCCAAAACAATTAAGAAAACGGGAATAGGAACATACATATCAATAATTACCTTAAATGTAAATGGATTAAAAGCTCCCACCAAAAGACACAGATTGGCTGAATGGATACAAAAGAAAACCCATATATATGCTGTCTACAAGAGACCCACTTCAGACCTAGAGAAACATACAGACTGAAAGTAAGGAGATGGTAAAAGATATTCCATTCAAATGGAAATCAAAAGAAAGCTGGAGTAGAAATTCTCGTATCAGACAAAATAGACTTCAAAATAAAGACTATTACAAGAGGCAAAGAAGGGCACTACATAATGATTAAGGGATCAACCCAAGAAGAAGATATAACAATTGTAAATAATTAGGAACCCAACATAGGAGCACCTCAATACATAAGGCAAATACTAACAGCCATAAAAGGGGAAATCGACAGTAACACATTCATAGTAGGGGACTTTAACACCCCACTTTCACCAATGGACAGATCATCCAAAATGAAAATAAAAAAGGAAACACAAGCTTTAAATCATACATTAAACAAGATGGACTTAACTGGTATTTATAGGACATTCCATCCAAAAACAACAGAATACACATTTTTCTCAAGTGCTCATGGAACACTCTCCAGGATAGATCATATCTTGGGTCACAAATCAAGCCTTGGTAAATTTAAGAAACTTGAAATTGTATCAAGTATCTTTTCCGACTACAATGCTATGAGACTAGATATCAATTATAGGGAAAGATGTGTAAAATATACAAACACATGGAGGCTAAATAATACACTAATTAATAACAAAGTGATCACTGAAGAAATCAATGAGGAAATCAAAAAATACCTAGAGACAAATGACAATGGAGACATGACGACCCAAAACCTATGGGATGCAGCAAAAGCAGTTCTAACAGGGAATTTTATAGCAATACAATCCTACCTTAAGAAATAGGAAACATCTCGAATAAACAACCTAACCTTGCACCTAAAGCAATTAGAGAAAGAAGAACAAAAAAAAACCCCTAACTTAGCAGAAGGAAAGAAATCATAAAAATCAGATCAGAAATAAATGAAAAAGAAATGAAGGAAATGATGGCAAAGATGAATAAAACTAAAATCGGGTTCTTTGAGAAGATAAACAAAATTGATAATCCATTAGCCAGACTCATCAAGAAAAAAAGGGAAAGACTCAAATCAATAGAATTAGAAATGAAAAAAGAGAAGTAAAAACTGACTCTGCAGAAATACTAAAGATCATGAGAGATTAATACAAGCAACTCTATGCCAATAAAATGGACAACCTGGAAGAAATGGATAAATTCTTAGAAATGCACAACCTGCCAAGACTGCATCAGGAAGAAATAGAAAATATGAACAGACCAATCACAAGCACTGAAATTGAACTGTGATTAAAAACCTTCCAACAAACAAAAGCCCAGAAACAGATGGCTTCACAGGTGAATTCTATCAAACAATTTGAGAAGAGCTAACACCTATCCTTCTCAAACTCTTCCAAAATATAGCAGAGGGAGGAACACTCCCAAACTCATTCTACGAGGCCATCATCACCCTGATACCAAAACCAGACAAGGATGTCACAAAGAAAGAAAACTACAGGCCAATATCACTGATGAATATAGATGCAAAAATCCTCAAAAAAATACTAGCAAACAGAATCCAACAGCACATTAAAAGGATCATACACCATGATAAGTGGGGTTTATTCCAGGAATGCAAGGATTCTTCAATATATGCAAATCAATCAACGTGATACACCATATTACCTAATTGAAGGAGAAAAACCATATGATCATCTCAATAGACGCAGAGAAAGCTTTTGACAAAATTCAACACGGATTTATGATAAAAACCCTGCAGAAAGTAGGCATAGAGGGAACTTTCCTCAACATAATAAAGGCCATATATGACAAACCCATAGCCAACATCATCCTCAGTGGTGAAAAACTGAAAGCATTTCCACTAAGATCAGAAAGAAGACAAGGTTGCCCACTCTCACCATTCTTATTCAACATAGTTTTGGACGTTTTAGCCACAGCAATCAGACAAAAAGGAAATAAAAGGAATCCAAATCAGAAAAGAAGTAAAGTTGTCACTGTTTGCAGATGACATGATACTATACATAGAGAATCCTAAAGAAGCTACCGAAAAACTACTAGAGCTAATCAATGAATTTGGTAAAGTAGCAGGATACAAAATTAATGCACAGAAATCTCTGGCATTCATATACACTAATGATGAAAAATCTGAAAGTGAAATGAAGAAAACACTCCCATTTACCATTGCAAAAAAAGAATAAAATATCTAGGAATAAACCTACCTAAGGAGACAAAAGACCTGTATGCAGAAAATTATAAGACACTGATGAAAGAAATTAAAGATGATACAAATAGATGGAGAGATGTACCATGTTCTTGGATTGGAAGAATCAACATTGTGAAAATGACTCTACTACCCAAAGCAATCTACAGATTCAATGCAATCCCTATTAAACTACCACTGGCATTTTTCACAGAACTAGAACAAAAAATTTCACAATTTGTATGGAAACACAAAAGACCCTGAATAGCCAAAGCAATCTTGAGAACGAAAAATGGAGCTGGAGGAATCAGTCTCCCAGACTTCAGACTATACTACAAAGCTACAGTAATCAGGACAGTATGATAGTGGTACAAGAACAGATATATAAATCAATGGAACAGGATAGAAAGCCCAGAGATAAACCCACATACATATGGTCATCTTATCTTTGACAAAGGAGGCAAGAATATACAATGGAGAAAATTCAGCACCTTCAATAAATGGTGCTAGGAAAACCAGACAGCTACATGTAAAAGAATGAAATTAGAACACTTCCTAGCACCATACACAAAAATAAATTCAAAATGGATTAAAGACGTAACTGTAAGAGCAGACACTATAAAACACATTTTGTAAATGAATCAACTAAGAAAGGATTAATCTCCAAAATATACAAGCAGTTCATGCAGCTCAATAGCAAAAAAACAAACAACCCAATCCAAAAATGGGCAGAAGACCTAAATAGACATTTCTCCAAAGAAGATTTACAGAGTGCCAACAAACACATGAAAGAATGCTCAACATCATTAATCATTAGAGAAATGCAAATCAAAACTACAGTGAGATATCTCACACCAGTCAGAATGGCCATCATCAAAAAATCTAGAAAAATAAATGCTGGAGAGGTTGTGGAGAAAAGGGAACACTCTTGCACTGCTGGTGGGAATGTGAATTGGGAGAGCCACTATGGAGAATAGTATGGAGGTTCCTTAAAAAACTACAAATAGAACTACCATATGACCCAGCAATCTCACTACTGGGCATATACCGTGAGAGAACCGTAATTCAAAAAGTGTCATGTACCAAAATGTTCATTGCAGCTCTATTTACAATGGCCTGGAGATGGAAACAACCTAAGTGTCCATCATCGGATGAATGGATAAAGAAGATGTTGCACATATGTACAATGGAATATTACTCAGCCATAAAAAGAAACGAAATTGAGTTATTTGTAGTGAGGTGGATGGCCCTAGAGTCTGTCATACAGAGTGACGTAAGTCAGAACGAGAAAGACAAATACCGTATGCTAACGCATATGTATGGAATCTAAGAAAAAAAATGTCATGAAGAACCTAGGCATAAGATGGGAATAAAGACACAGACCTACTAGAGAATGGACTTGAGGATATGGGGAGGGGGAAGGGTAAGATGGGACAAAGTGAGAGAGTGGCATGGACATATATACACTACCAAACATAAAATAGATAGCTAGTGGGAAGCAGCCGCATAGCACAGGGAAATCAGCTCGGTGCTTTTTGACCACCTAGGTGGGTGGGATAGGGTGGGTGTGAGGGAGGGAGACACAAGAGGGAAGAGATATGGGAACATATGTATATGTATAACTGATTCACTTTGTTATAAAGCAGAAACTAACACACCATTGTAAAGCAATTATACTCCAATAAAGATGTAAAAAAAATAAGTATAAAATGTTATTAACATATGCAATAGTACTTTTCTGTGCAAATAAATGTGAAGGAAATTTTTCAATTATAATTTTTTTGAAAATATCAGAGGTAGAATATTAATTTCACTATATGTTCCTCTTTCTCCTAAGATAAATCAGTTTAATATTCATTAGGTTTGCTTTTTTAATCAAATGCCAGAAACACAGAAGATGGTGACCACAATCATTTCTGAATGATTAAGAAAAATGTCTCAGTAGGTAAAGTAGTAGGATATAAAAAATAATTTCAAAATATTCTTGTAGAGGCCATTGGAAAATATCTAGTTAATTTAGTAAAAAACAAATAGGTAAAATTTGCTCTAGAAAAGAACACTAAATATATGTATTCAACTTTTCCGCTTCACTACAGGGATAACCCTAAGCATGCAGAAATGCCTAGATTCTTCTGGTTGAAATATTTAACTGTAAAAATCTGAAGGAAACTTATGAAAGGAAGAAATTGGTAGCTTACTTCCATCAGTATATTTATAGTCCCTTTGTGCAGCAAATAGGCTATAATTTGAATTTGTATAAGCTATTATATATAAAATTTTAATTCTATCATTACTGGTGTTTGTTTTAGAAAATCTATATTAATTAATTTAAATTCCTCTTATATAGCCAAAGGTACACTTATTTAAAATAAAAATAGATGAAATCTGGAGCTATACAATAAACCTCTATAAAGTATATTAGATATAATATAATAATAATGACTGACTAGAGAAAAATAGTATTTAAATCATAAATTTTTCTCAATCATAAAACATGCTCCTGATGATGAAACAAATGAGCACTTATGCAGCAGAATAAATTTATAGAAAAGTTTATATAAATTTCTAAAGTTATAAATATGTTACATTTTCCTATACTTGTATTTTTTTGTTCTGTTGTACAGGCTCTAAATACATGATTATATATATATATATATATATATATTATATATATAGTATAATATGCAAGTTAGTAAAATAATTTGCATCAATTATTGCTTCTTATAACGTTCTTTTTCTATGTGGTACTGAGGTGTTACTATCTTCTTTTAGGATGATTTCAGCTACTAAAAAGAAATATGTTATAATTACCCCATTTATGTTGAAAGGAAGGTGTTTGAACTGACCCTTAGGCTCAATGATGACGTATGGAACAAGGTTCTTTTTATTAATTTGCCTGCCTGACTAGTACCCATTATATTGGAGGATGTTTCTTTCCCCTTTTATTCATAAAATAGATGCCATTGGCAGTTAGGTTAATATAGTTCTCTGTTGATGTCCAATCAGAAAGAGAGAATCACTTCCCATGTCTTCTTTCTCTGAAACCCCCTACAATACTCAATTCTCTCATTGCTCAAATTGAATTAGGCCCATCCATCCCTCGCAGATTTATTAACTAAATGGCATTCATTAATCTCCAGAGTCTATAAGCCAAGAATATAAAAGTGACAAAATAAAATTTCTCGGTTCATGGAGTTTACTGTTTGGGGAAATCAAATAATTTAAAATATGTATAATATAATACTAGATAGTGATAGGTGCAATAAAGGAGAGAGAAAACAAATAGGAGGTATTTAAAAGTAACAAGCATAAGGAATGCTTTTCTGGATAGGGCTATCATGGATGAACCCTCTGAGAAAGTGATCTTTGATCAGAGACCTAATGGAGCCAAGTGAACCACTGAGAGGACAACAACAATTCCTTATCAACTCTGAGGTAAAGAACTCTGGGAACATTTTGTCTCACAGACACCCAAAATATAAATCAAGGTCACACACATCCCTGTACATTAAAAGGACTCAATAGGACATTTCTGATCCCCTTTGACATTCTAAACACTACTGATGGTGATCAAGATAGTCATTTCACTTTACAAGTTACATAATGCTGGACTCAACTTCCACCTCCTTTACCAGTCTCAGGCTACAGGCCTTATAGAGCAGTAGAATGGCTTACTTAAACAACTTTGAATTCAATCTAATTAAACATGTTCCATTTCAGTCACCAGTCTAATTTCAAAATTAGATTTTAATAAAAAGTTTGACTATATTTGATATTTTCTGACAAATTTCAAGCACCTCCCTTCCAGCTTCTCCTCTTGCCCCAGATCTGGGCAAACCAATAAGAAAGCTCCATGCTCCACTGACATAAAGTTCAAATCACTCAACCCTAGCCAGTGTGGAAATCCTCATATCAGTTGCACAAAGTAAGCACAATAAAACCCAAGCCAGTATCTCTTCCTTACGCTTTCAAGATATTTTTCAGATCTGCTTGGGATCCTGCCCATCTCTCCACAGAACACCCCATTATATGGGTAACAAATCACTTCATACTCTCTTAGTGCATGTGTGACATTATCCAGAAGCAATCTTGTAAGGAGGGTCCATCTGTATCAAAAAAAGTACATTAAAAGATTTTTAAAATAAGTTTCTCTATTCCATTTCCCAAATTGGACTTCTATACTTCTTCATCTCATTCAGTTTTGGCTTCTGACAAAATATGTCATTTCTTTTCATTTATGTTGATTTCCATTTGATATACTACATCCTTAAATAGTTCAATATATCTTTTTCTCTAGAAAACACAGTGTTTACACATTGAATTGCTGACAAAATGAAGCCATTAAAAAAATTAAAATTCATTGATAATATGATAGCCCTCAGAATATTTATGTTAGTCATACTCTTTAAATGCCTTGAAAGTTTCACTGAATATACTCTGTGGGAATTCTTGTTATAAACTACAATTTTCTAAAAAAAATACATTTTTTCTTTCTATTTCCTTACTTGAAATCTATTCCAGATTTGTATTAAACAATGAAACTTTTATAAAGCCTTCAGGAATCATTGTTATTTTAAAATTATTTTGGTGTTCACAAAATGTTAATAGTTTCAGAATAGGATCACCTAAGTATTTTTAATGTATAGATAAAAGTCAGGTAAAATGATGATAAATGTTGCTACACAATACATTTTCACTCCATGTTATTACCCAGTGAAGACTACTATCATAGTTTAACCTTCTTAAGCAAATCTAACCTTAACTTACATATTTTAAGTGAAGTTAAAGGAGATAGTAATACTTCTTACCTTATCAGTTTATTTCAATTAGCCCAGTAAGTTCAGCAAATATTTAATAAGATAAATTACATGACCAATTGAAATATGAGTTTTGCTCTACTTTGTTTTGTTTGCCTAACTTTGAAAAATTATTCAGCTCTACAACATTCTGAGCAAATACCCCTTCTATTCAGGTAGGTGTCCCTTTCTGCCAGTTGAGACAGTAAGTAAACCAAGTCTATTCTGTGCACAGATTTTTCACTGCATAAACTACCGTCATGATAATAGGTGGTAATTATACACAGAAATCTGTGTTAATGATAGAGCTGTATCTATTTCTGCAATAATTCCTCGTCTTTATTGAAAAAAAGAAAAAAGAAACATTTGGGTATAGTTGTCACATAATAAAATCAGTATGCCTAAGTGTCCTCATGTGGGGAGAGTATATTGTCAATATCTTTGATATGTATATTATACTCACATAGGAGCCTGAAGAGTCAGATTTAAGTTGACTTGTTTTAAATAATTATAGTTACAACGAATCAATCAGAAAATAAGTACAATTATAAAACCATAAAATGTATTGTTATTATATTTTTATTTTTCTAATGTCTTATATTATTCCTAGTTATCCTGATAAAGAGAAATGTTTAGAGGAGAAGACTCTAAAACTGTGATGAATCTAGTCTTCATAACAATGACCGGAGAGAGAAAAGAAAGTAGAAAAATTTTGTAAACATACTATTTTTAATAAATTATAATCTATAAGGGCAAACATGAATTAAGGATATGATAAAGTATTAATTAAAATAAATCCTACTGTTTCCTTTGTAGAACATAGATTATTATAAGTGGTTACTTTTTATTTTCCAACTTGGCAACAGTTTAGTACAATAAGCCCAAGAGAAAAGTTAATATATTCCAGATATATTAATATCTGAGTTTGAATATGCAAAGTATTTTTAAAAACTAATGTTATAAAAATTAAAGTCCTTGAGCATATGCTGACAGATCATTTGTCTATCATCTCATATTGAAAATAGATACTTAAAGGTTAAAGACATGATGGTTTCCCCTAAATCTTCCATAATCATTGACTTATTTTTAAACTCCATGATTTTGCTTCTGATTTTTTCCAAAAATAAAAACAAGAAATAAAAATGTAGACAACATAAAACAATAGTTCAGATGCTAAAATATAAAACATCTTTTGAAAGTGTCTTATATTTAAGGGATTTGGAAACATAAGACCCACTGTGGTTTCCCCATATGCAATGCTGAGACTTTTAGAGATTATCTCAATATAACATGTACTCTTCTAGGAGCCTACAGACTTTGGTAGGTCATGAGCATACCTATTTATTTTAATCCTCCCAGAATTCATTTAATTAAGTATTGCTATTCTTATTTAACTGATGTGAAATTGATGTTTAGAGAAGTTAATCACTCTTACATTCTAAAAAGATATCCTCAAGTAATAAAATTGTAACTGGGCACAGGGGTAGTGTCATGACTGGAATTCAGAGGTCCTGAGCCCCGTGATGTCCTTCCACGGGTTTCTGCTTGCTCTGTGAGAAGCCTAGTTCTCTCCGGTCTATTTCACAACTAGGTTTGACTGGATTCATTCATTCTTGCCAATTCCATATTAATTCCCCAATTTATCACACATTTTAAACTGATAAATTACTCATATGTCTGACCCAGAAACTTCTCCTCTGAATTGTGTCAATAAATTGATGGATTAGCTATGTCCACATCTCTCTTCTTTTGCCCAGGCCTTTCATGCCTGACCTGAACCTACTACCAACACATCACAAAAGGCTAGAGCTAGGGCCACACAAACAGCAGAATCATGTTGTAATATCATTTCTGTTCCATTTTGAAGGGAACTGTACTTTGAAAAAATTATACTTAGGAAAGTTGCAAATATAGTGTAATGGAGCCCCAAGAATTCTTCACCTAGATTCCCAATTTTGCTACATTTACTTTTTACTTTATCTTTCTTTCTCTGAATCCCATACAATGTTGACAGCAAATCACAGTTGAGTTAAGGGGATGGAAGTGTCCCTACTCCAAAAAAGTTTCCTTAGTTGAAAAAATACTAAGCCCTCCTCAAGAAAAATTTTATTCTTACATACAAATGCCTACAATATTTTGTAATTTTTTAAATGTCATAAAATAAGTAGGCAAATTTTGTCTGCAGAGTGTGAAACAAGGGGCTAATTATTTAGCTTAGATTACATTCAGTATAAATAAATGTCCCATTGGTTTTATGACTTTTATATAGCCCTTGGCAATCATTTTAAAAGAAGACACCTTAATAGTAACTAACTTTTATAGACCTATTTAAAAGGGGGGTATATATTGGGCTTCCCTGGTGGCGCAGTGGTTGAGAGTCCACCTGCCGATGCAGAGGACACGGGTTCGTGCCCGGTCCGGGAAGATCCCACATGCCGTGGAGTGGCTAAGCCCGTGAGCCATGGCCGCTGAGCCTGCGTGTCCGGAGCCTGTGCTCCACAACCGGAGAGGCCACAGCAGTGAGAGGCCCGCGTACCGCAAAAAAAAAAAAAAAAAAAAAGGAGGGAGGGTGGTGAATATTAAATTACTACACTAAGATTGACTAATGGAAAACGTTGATGCCCTTGTTTCACTGGTGCTTTCTTGGAACCTCAGAGTGATCTGTTTTCTTCATAAAGAAAATATATTTAATCAGTCTCGTGTTGGAAATTAAGCATGAAATAAAAAGGAAAATAAAACTGAAAAGTTTCATTTGACTCTCTAAACCACTTATATGTCAGCAACCCAAATTTATTTTCAAGTGGGCTCAGGTGTATTTGAAAATAAATAAAGCAGAACACATCATGCGGTAAGTCTCTCCATACTCCACGGAACCACCGGAATATCTGGACTCTAAGAATTACTTGGAAAACATTGTGATTAAACAGCTAATAAGAGTTGGTTAACAGCTTTTATTTTTCTAGTGCTAAAGAATTTAAAACAAAAACTTCTATTTTTTCACAGGAAACAAAAAGTCCTCAGTGACAGACAGAACAATTAAACCACACATTTGTAGAGAGCAAGACAGTTTGGGGTGAGCTAGAAACGGCTGTATTGACCTTTTTCTTCAAAAGAATCAGCTGAAGAGTTAGCAAAATATTTGGAAGCATTTTTCTCAGGGTAAAAAATCAACTCTAAAAATAACCATGAGTTGAATTAAATATCAAATTAACAGAAAATTACTGCCAATGAGTGGCAATAACTAATCACTTAAAAGCATTATTATTGATTTACTAAATATTTTTATTAGACTCTTCACAGTTCTTGTCAAAGAATTACCTCATACTGGCAAACAGTACTCAAGAAAAGTGTAATGAAGAAACTAATGAATCATTTTAAGTACACCACTCACTGTTCTGAAGTGAATGATGTGAAAGGTATTTTGGCATAATCCCTAAGTATGTATTCTGATTCCAAAGAAATATATTTAGAGAGTTTTTCCCTATTATGCAGTCACAAAAGTAGACATATGTGCATGTATAAGTACATGTATATATGTGCACCTAAACACATAGATAGATAGATAGACAGACTGGATTTATTAGGAATAGGTATGTAGAATTTAGGCTGCTGACTTAGGCAAAATTAAAAAAAAAACTGTACATGTCAAAATTAAGGGTGCAAGATATAAAGAAGCAGGTCTGATTAATTGGTGTGCTAGAGCTGGCTTGTATCATTTTGTGAGAACTAACTATTCACATCTCTTCCTATCTCAGTGTTCAGTGAGGTAGCTTGAAATCTGTCATGAGAGTATCTGCAGCAGGCAAGTCAGCAAATGCTGTAAAATCAGGGATCTTTCCCTGCTACATCTCACTCCCACCCCAGACAGCTGGTTGTTAAACATTTACCAGCACACCAGTGGTTTAATCCAGCCTCTTTTTTTAGTATGGAAATTGCACTAATTATTTTACTGTTCTCTACATCACATTTCTCAATTGTCAAATGGAAATAGCAGTATTTATCTTAAAGCAATTTGGGGACAACTAAAGTTGGTGCTTTTTTTTTTTTTTTGCGGTATGGGGGCCTCTCACTGTTGTGGCCTCTCCCGTTGCAGAGCACAGGCTCCGGACGCGCAGGCTCAGTGGCCATGGCTCATGGGCCCAGCGGCTCCACGGCATGTGGGATCTTCCCGGACCGGGGCATGAACCCGTGTCCCCTGCATCGGCAGGCGGACTCTCAACCACTGCGCCACCAGGGAAGCCCCTGTTGGTGCATTTTTTAAATCACCTGATATTCATTAGATGCTCAAAATGAGTTGATATGTAAATTTAAAAGTCCTTTAACCACAAAGAATTCAGAAGTCATTGTTCAATCTTAAGAATATCAAGCATAACATACTGAGAGAAAAAACACAGCAGGATTTAATTCATAAATCGATACTAAAGATACAGCTGTACAGTATATACACATGTGTATATATTGCTACAATTCTAAATACTGGCCTAAAATGAACCCAGTGCATAGTATTCAACAACAGAATAAAAATATATTTTGTAATTTAGCAGAAAGTCATAACCCAAAGGGGTTAAGTCAAAGGCTCTAAGGATTTATACTAGAGGACCCAACAAAGAAAAAAATGAAATAACATGTTTTTCATTCATACATTTGTTGTTTATGCAAGCACACTCAATGTCTATTATATATTAGGCATTATTCTGAATGGTGATAATGCAAAGTATAAATCATTAAAGTTTTGTAAAACCAATGCCACATTATAGCTCTTGACATATAGAAAAAACAACGATAGCTAACTTTTTTGTATGTGTTTTATTTATGAGATACTACTCTATATATCTTATTACTATTAGCCACATTTTACAAATGAGGAAAATAAAGTATAGAAAGTTATTTAGAAGCTGGCAAAGTCTGGCCACCATGTTTAAAAAATAAAAAATCTAATTTTAAATCAAAATTAAATGCATAATCAAGCACAAGTTTTCTTGTTTCTGTTTTTGTTTTACTGTAGATTCACATGCTCTTATAAGAAATACAATTGCAAGAGAGATTCCATATATCCCTTACTCAGTGTCCCCCACTGTAACATCTTGCATTAGTGTAGTAAAACATCCCAACCAAGAAACTGAGGTTGATACAATCCATCCACCTTACTCAGTTTTCATCAGTTTTACATGCAGAAGTGTGAGTGTGTTTGTGTATGTATTTAGTTCTATGTAGTTTTAACACATGGATATTTGTGTGACCACCATCACAGTCAACATACAGAATAATTCCACTACAACGATGGTTTGTGCTGTCCTTTCACAGTCACAGCCACACCACTTCTGCCCTCCCTCCCTAATCCCTAGCAATCACTAATCTGTTCTCCATCTTCACCGTCTTGTTATTTTAAGAAAGGTATATGAATGTAATCGCATACAGCTAAACTTTTGAGATTCTTTTTCACTCAGGATATTTCTCTTTGGATCCATCCAAATAGTGTCTTGTAGCAACAGTTTTTATTTATGAATTGTTTCTCATGGTAGAGATGTATGACAAATTGTTCATACATTCATCAATTGAAGGACATTTAGACTTTTTCCAGTTTTTAGTCACTACAAATAAAGCTTCTATGAGCATTTGTGTACAGGATTTTGTATGAACATAAGTTTTCATTTCTTTGGAATAAATGTCCAAGAGTGCAATTACTTGACTGTACGGTAAGTGCATTTTTACTTTTGTAAGATACTGTCATACTCTTTTCCAGAGTGACTATAATATTTTGCATTTCCCTAGCAACAATGTAGGAGTGATCCAGTTTCTCCACATCCTTGGCAGCATTTGCTGTTGTCAGCATTTCTTATATTTAGCCATCATGATAGGTTTTTAGTGATATCACATTGTGGTTTTAATTTGTGTTTCTTTAATGACTAAAGAAGATAAACATCTTTCATGTATTTATTTGCCACCTGTACACAGTACTTTATTGCTATAGGATTGGGGCAGTAGCTCAGCTCCCCACTGGGCCCCTTTGACATGAGGGGAAGGCAGGGATATAACTGCAGTCCAACTAGCCCCACATCCCACCACTTCATTCTTTTTTGATGCCAAATGAATGTGGAGTCTCAGCTCCCCACTGGAGCCTCCTGACACCAGTGGGGGACTGGTGAAGTACAGTGGTGCCTGGCCCTACCTCATCCTGGATCATTAAGTTTTACTGTTTCCAAGTTGAGGATGGGTGGCACAGAGGCTAAGATCTCCAGTGGACCCCACTGGTACTATCCTGGCAAGGGAATCTGAAGAACTGCCTGCTTCCACTAAGAAGTGTTGGAAGCACAACTGTCTTCAGCAATACTGACACTATCTTGACAGGGGAATTGGAGTGCTGTCTGCTTCTGCCAGGAGAGGACAGAAGATGAGATTTCTGCTTGGCTCCACTGATACCACAGAATGGGGGTATAGCTGCAAGGCCACCTGCTTCATTAGCCATCTGATTGGGATGAAAGATCACTTCCCCTCTCGGCCCCACTGAAACCACTGGGAGAGGAGGGTTGGTTTTTTCATTGGTGTTTTATTGGAGTAGGATGAGTATTGACAGAAGAGTTTGTTGTTGTTAGGACACCCTTTTCCCAGTCTTATGGTTAAGAGGAACTGACTTTTCTTGGAGCTCTTTTTGTGTCTACCTGTTGGAAAATCTGGATTGGAAGCTTCTGCAGAACCCCATTCAGTGACATTCACCCTCATGACATTCTTCCAATCCCAGTCTCCAGGCTGTCCCTCTTTGTCTTCTACCCTTCATAGTCTCTCTACGTTTATTTGCTGTGTTATACCCAGCACTTTTACTTCATTTTGTCAGTTGTAAAAGAGTGGAACTGGAAAAAATGTGGCCACTCCATCTTGGCTGAAATCCACACAGGGTTATGTAGATTAATGAGGAACAAATTTTTAAAAATCCATTTTAAAGATTAACACAACACCATATTTTCTTTTAAAATTAATACTTTAAAGTTAGTATTATAACTTGTAGTTTATATTTTCCTAGATATTAAATCCCAAATCATTTTTTTCTGCATATCAAGGCATTTTCTACAATTTTACAGTAAAAAGTATCTATGCAAATGGCCCACATCTGCACAGTAGGTATTCAATAAGAACAGAAATGTTCTACCTCTATAAAGAAAAACACTTTAAAATTTAATTGAGCTAATTCATTTAATATTTTATAGTTTGTAATATATTTAATAAATTTCACAACTACTCAGTTATATAACTTTTTCATTTTTGATATCCCCAGATATTATTGATTATCCAATTTCCTTAGTATTTTAGTAGGCTTAAAACATTAAGCAACACAGTTCAGTTCATAAATGTCAAATGGTCAGGGACTCTTATTATGATAATCTGAAATTACTTATTCTGGAGAATGCTTATTATTAAAAGTATAATATCAGGTTGGAAATCATTTTTCAATATTAATTTAATTATATCTTGTAGTATTTGAAGAACTAGTAAATCTGAAATTTATGCTTTTATAGGTATTTAGCATATAATATTTTTATTAATTATATACCAAGGTAGACCTGGTAATATACTATAATTATAAACCAAAATATTATGGCTTAATATTTAATGAAAAATCTGAAAATAGAGTTATTTTACTATATAACAATAGGAAGATGATTTAATAATCTTTGTTAAAAATATTCCATAGTAGTAATATGCTAATTTGGGGAGAAATAAAACAATTTAATGAATAAAGTTATCATTACTATTGGATAATAAAGTTATTGTTGCACACGTTCCCTAATTCAAATTTCCTTAAAATATACCATCTAGTTATCTAGTGGCAAAATTATAAGTTTTAATTCAGTGTTTTTTTGCAAGCATCATCATTATCAGGCTGTGATAAACAGCAACGACAACAAGAAACAACTTAACGTTTAAACTGAACATCTTACTTTGGAAAAACAACTTTCTGGGAAATTTTTCAAACACTCATTTATTATTAACTTATTTGCACCTTAACAAATAAGGTGAACTCAAAAAACAGAGGAGTTACTGTGAACTCTTGTAACTTTGCTATTTATGAGAAACACCTGTATAAATGCTGTAACATACGCTCATTTCCATCACCTAGAAATAAACATTATCTTTCACGATTGCTATATAATTATACTATATATAAATATATATTTGATATACTCATGCTCTTGGGTTTCTGTTTCATATACATATAAACTGGATAAAAATGTTTTCTAAACAAATAGAAAGGAGCAGAGAGAGGTTGACATTAAAAACATAATTGGAATAGTGTGGAAAATAAGACAATTTAATGTCTTCTTACTTCCAGCTTTCTTTTTATACAGTTTAAGTAGATACTCTACACTGACTGCCAGAGATACTTAGTGATACTATTCAGATTTCCTTATCATCTATTTCAAAAACTTCCATAACTTAAAAATTCCTTTTTCTTTTTTTTCAATCTGACTTATAAAATATCCCTGGATCGGTATACATTTCACATTCCTCAAATTCACAATCCAATCCCCATTTCCTCATTTTCAACATATTATCTAAAAAATCGGGTTCATCTCACACGGTTGATTACTCAATTCCCAGCCTTTCCACCTCAACATGCCTTTGTGTCTTTATTCTTTGTCTCCACTGTAACATGAGGGGGAAGCATACTTCCTCCTCTTCCCTTCCCAAAGTTACTATCTTTCTTAATTCTATTGCCTCCCTATTTCTCCGAATCTTAGCTCTGTCAAATTTCCCAATCCACTTTATAGCATCAAGCTCTGTGTCTATAATGCCTTCACTTGGATTTAATCTTTATAGAAACAACAATAACACAAAATAATACACTCTCCTTGATAATGGTTCTCAATGGTTTCTCTATTTTCTCCCAATCCATCAGACATACTCTTCCTAAATTATTTCTGATAAGCAAAACCTAAAATATCATACAACCATTTGATCTTGAATTTTTATTTCAATTTTTAGGGGATTGCTCTTTTACACATAAATGAAATAAAGTACTATTTAGAGAATTCTAGCTTTGTGCCTATTTGCCCCATCCTATGCCCTCCCTCCAAACAAAGCTTTTATGTTTTTAATTTATAAATTGTTCATCAATTTTTTTTTACTTTGAAAGTGTGTATATGTTTATGTGACAAAATACTATATTATTCTCCCCCACAGTATTTTTCACTTAAAAGTTTTATCCCAGTGTTAATACCATAATAAAGGATTTTTTCAACCTTGACACTACTGACATTTGGCTCTGGATAATTCTTTGTTTTGGGGGGCTGTCCTGTACATGGTGAGATGATTAACAACATCCCGGGCCTCTACCAACTGTCAGTAGGAACCCCAAGTTGTAACAAACAAAAATGTTTTCAGACATGTCTTGGGCATGGGCAAAATTACTACCAGTTGAAAACAACTGAGAAAGTAATATGTAAAAGATATTTCTCATTTCTTTTTATAGCACTCATTCTTGAGGATGCACAACCATTTGTTGACTAGTCCCTTATTGGTGAACATTTTGGGTCGCTTCCCATCTTTGTTATTGCTAATAGTTTTACAATTAATAGCTTATCATATTTTAAGGTGTTTTTAGAATTGATTTTTAGAAGTGAGACTACTAAATTTAAAAAAATGTAACTGTGTAATGTCACTAGATGTTGCCAAAGTACCCTTAATTTGCATTCCCACCAATCATGTATGGGTCAATAAATTTTGAATGATATACCTTTACTGAGAAAACAATCACCTATTTGCTACTTGATTGAAAACAGTCATCCTTCATCCTGATTAACTCCCTTTCTTTCTTGTCACACTTTGGTGAATATAATGTTTATTTCCATATTTTGATATTCTCATTGATTTAATATTTTGATTTACAGCTAATGACTGAAAATATATTGTAGAGTCTATATTAATGCTAAAATAAGAAAGTTTAGTTCTACAGACAAAAAAATAAAGCTATTAGTAAAACTGAACAAAATAAAAAGTACTCATACCAACTGCATCTCCCAATTGTAGCTTTAAAACAGATAAAAAATACAGAGCATACAATTCAGTTTGGACTCATCTATTACCTCACTTACCTTTTCCTTTATTCGTTTTGTCACAAAGAGAAAAATATACTAGATGCCAAAAGTGTAAACAATGAATAAATAAGAGGGTCTAGACAGAATTTGTACCATAGAAAACCTATAAAATTATAATTGGCATGCATTTCAATTTATAATATGTCCTCATGTTTTTAAGTTTTTCATTATCATTTTATGGTTATATAATATAGTGTCTCTGTCTGAAAGAAGTTCTTGAGATTTCCACCACAAGATCCCATTTAATGAAAATTTCACTAACCCATTTACACAGGGTTATTTTAATGTGGAGCAAGTCAAGTAACCTTTACTATAACCAAAGGCATTTCAAAAGAAATTAGGAATTCTTACTTACACTTTTAAAACAAAATGAAGCAAAATATTAAAACTTAACACTGAACAAAATTAAGAATCACTTTTACTCTACAGGTTTTCCTAAGAATCAGTATTTTAACTAATATAAATTTAGGTTTAATCAGAAAAACAGAAAAAAAAACCCTATAGGATTTTAAAATAAGAACATCAATATAAGAAATTGGTAATGTGGGATGGAATAGGTAACAAGACAGAGAATGGCTTGAACACTCCTATACTGGCAAGGAGACAGTGACTAATCATGGGGCTAAAGGAACAATGGGAGAAAGACGTGGAACATGGACCAAGAAGCCTGGACCTTTTGGGGGCTGATGTACCCCAGCTATATGAGAAGCTGCTTAGAGAGAGCTGGAACTCTGTAGGAATGCGTTCTCCATTGGCAGCTAGAGACACAGAGCATAGAGCAACTCCTGGAGATACCAGCAACAAAGAGAATACCTGTTATTTTCCATTCTCCCATCTCCCAATCTCCTACAGACAAATGCCTTTTTTTTTAAGATCTTTATTGGAGTATAATTGCTTTATAATGGTGCATTAGTTTCTGATTTATAACAAAGTGAACCAGCTATACATATATCCCCATATCTCTTCCCTCTTGTGTTACCCTCCCTCCCGCCCTCCCTATCCCACCCCTCTAGGTGGTCACAAAGCACCGAGCTGATCTCCCTGTGCTATGCGGCTGCTTCCCACTAGCTATAGGTTTTACATTTGGTAGTGAATATATGTCCATGCCACTCTCTCACTTTGTCCCAGCTTACCCTTCCCCCTCCCCATGTCCTCAAGTCCATTCTCTAGTAGGTCTGCATCTTTATTCCCGCCCTGCCCCTAGGTTCTTCATGACATTTTTTTTTTTAGATTCCATATATATGTGTTAGCATACAGTATTTGTTTTTCTCTTTCTGACTTACTTCACTCTGTATAACAGACTCACTGGTCCCAGGTGGAACCTGCAGCAATCCACTTGTTAAACACATTGGAACCAATAAAGGATAAGAAAAATACCTGAAACCAATGAGCTAAACGAGTTGCACAAAATTTTTTCTCATTCTTATTATTAATGGTCATTAATCAACAGAGAACCCCTAATTAACTGAGAGCTAGCTTTTGTGTTGCTATTCTTTTGTAGCTTTTAATGTAATTTAGGGGTTTTGCTTTTTCTTGCTGTGACATTATTACTTTGTATACTTTTTTTACTGTGACATTATCATTCTGCAAAAAAATGCTATTAGAAGAGGTATGATGTTTCTGTTCTGTACACGGCTGTGTCCCCAGTACTTAAAAAGAGCCTGGCTCATATTAGTTGGTCAACAAAGTATGGTAAATAATAGATGAATGACTATATCCCAATTTATTAGAGAAGGTGATCATGGGCAAAATATAACACTCTGAAAGTTAACTATTGTTCTGGCTGGTTTGGTTTCTTATTTGAAATTTGAAACTAATATTCCAATGAGGATGAATGTCACATGATCAGCAGATACATATGATATGCACATTTCTCAACGTTTTAAATACCAAATAATATTTTGTTTCTATATTTATATCATCTTTATTTACCTCAATATATATTATTTATCAAAATTTATCCAAAATACATTTCTGAATCAAACTTTCTAATGTATGTCCTTATCCTTTATTGTATTACAAGAAATTTAAGATTCCATCTAAAATTTTGATGTCATACAATGTCATACATGTCATACATGATACTTAAATAGCTGAGTTACCAACAGATGACCCATAAGACAGCTGACTGTTCTCATTATAACTAAATAATGTTAGAAAGATAAAGACTTTCAGTCTGATCTTTCAGCAATTTTCATTTTTTCTTCATGCTTTCATTCTTCTTTATTTTTTTTAGAGACCAAATCACTAACCCATGTCCACCCTCCCTGCTGCCTGTGGGTCTTACAGGTTCTCATACTCCCCACTTCTTAGTGTCCAGTTTGCAGTAGTGATTAAGATGTAGTCCACACTAATGCATACTAAGAGTTCATTTATTAAATGTTGTTAACAATCTGCCCTGCTTCCCCTGTGAGCTGTATTCAGCTTAAGGTTATTGTATTCTGAAATATATACCGAGGATAAAAAAAAAAATTACTTACATAGATTTACAGATTACACTAGAAAGATGAAGAAGACATCCACAGAAAGAGAAAATTTGATATTTTCTAAATGCTTCATGTAGAACAATTAAAACAAATAGCAACTTAATCATTAAGTTACTGACTTTACAGAATATGTGAAAATATTTTGACATAGGAAGACTAAGAACAGACTCACTGTAATATGTCCTCAGAAGTGATGTGTGTATTTAACACAATTGTGTCAACCACGTTTAATTGAACTCAATCATATTTGAATTAATTGATTGATTACCTCTCATAAAGCTATAGTTCTGGATATCAAGTATGGTTTTACTGTCCATGACAGCAAGACATTTTATAGTAAATGCAATGTTGAACAAAATGTGATATTCCATGACAACACTTTTTTCCATTACCTCTCAGAATATTTTGGAACAGTGTTCTTCGACCACAGACAATTTAGGAATGTTTATATTTGCCTTTTCTTTGCATTTTTGCAAAGGCATGGGGCACAAATATACATAATTAAGATAGTTCCATTTAAAATATATTCAGTTTCTCTCCATTACATATTCAGCTAGAATAATTATATGGTTAATTTGACATTTATCTAGATATCTGTCCCCAAGCAATTAGTAGTCATCACAATGATTTGAACAGCACTTCAGTTGCATTAAAAAAAAAAAAACCCGTTGTAACTATTTAACTAGATCTGACTACAGAATCTCAATATTAATCTAATTATAGAGGAAAAGGACTATTTGAGATAGACTGTTAGTCTCCAAATAATATTGAAGTCAAATACTAAAAAATGTAAATATGTAAAAACTTAATTATAATTACAACTAGTTGATTCACCTTTGACTTTGACATCCATATCATACATGAGACAGAGTAAACTTTAGAGTTTAGCCACTGATATAATGAGAAGTTATAATTAATTTGTTTCTCAGTTTGATTGAATACTCACAGATATTCCTACCAATAACTCAGCTCAGTTTTTCCAGCTTAAAATGCTTCTTTGGTCAGAGTACAATCTATTCATTTCATACTATCAACAAATAATTTTTGAAAATAATTAAATTGTCCTTTAGGGGACAGCTTGGTACTCATTCTTGCTCACAAAATTGACATTTTCTGTTCTATTCTTGTTTATCAGAAGGCAGATGACTTCCTGACTCACGTTCTTACAAAAAATATAACAAAGAACAAATTATAAGGTAAATCAACCAATGTTCTTTACAAATGCAGCTACTGTAACCTGACTCAAAATTATATTAGCATATATTCTGACATATAAAATACTGAATCAATCTGACCATATATAATATGTATATAGAAGAACTTTTGTTAATGTATTTATTATTTTTATTTAAATTATATAACAGTAAATTAAAAAATAAATTTCCCCATTATCCTATATTTATCTTATAACCCTTAATTATCCTATCATCCTATCATCAGTAAGTTATTAAATGTTATATTTTCAAGAATTTTGATATTTTTTATGTTTCCAACCTTAAGTACTGTTGAAGATAAATCTCAAATCACATTAGTTTGTGATTCCTTTACTCTATAGTAGTTCTCAATTGTCTTCAAGCACTTATGCAGCCAGAAATCATCCATAAAAAACAAAACAAAAAATTAAATAAAAAACAAACCATGACTTTCCTAGGCTTTTAAAAATTTACAGAAGAAGAAATATAAATGGCCAAGATAATATGTGAAAGGATGTTCTCCCTGACTAGTATTCAAATAAATGAAAGTCAAATTTACATTGTGACATAATCCCTTTTTTAAACTTGTAACATTGTAGAAAACTACCCCTAGCCTGTTAAGAGTACAGGGAACATTTACTATCTTTTATTGCTGGTAACAGAATATAGCATACTGCCACTCCTTTGGAGGTACATGCAGCTTGAAGACTTAAAAAAATATTTATACTCTGACACAGCAGTTCAAGCTTTAGGAAGTGACAAAAAATAGGTGTGGTTTACCTGAAAAATATGTTTGTTATGTTATTCATGATAATATTGTTTATAATTAAAGTGAATATGAATATACATCATTTTTATTTTCAAAAGCATCTCAGTTTGCACTATAATTTCCATTGCTACCTTATTTATAACAATGCTTTTAAAATCGAAAATCACTTTAATGTCCAAATAGAGAGTCTTGGTTCAGAAAATGTTGATAACACGTTCAGAGTAATCCAAAGTAGCTACTAAAATAGCTATATTGTGTCATAAAGAAAATATTAGTAATATAGGCTGTTATCTTTTAAATGTGCATGTTTATATGGATATAAAGACATGTCTAAATTATCTTTTTAAAAGTAAAAACTGTGGTTAATTAATGGTAGAATTATTAAAAAATAAGGCCTTTTTATCAATATGCATTTTCCATTTTAATTAACTTCACTTTTTAAAGCTAATGTAATTTTTTAAAAAAGAAAAGTTAGAATACTACTTAAAAATATTGGCTGTGTAGGTTAGTATCATTAATAGTTGAGCTTAATAATGGTTTGCTCTATGAAAATTAAACTTCGATGAGAGTTAATAGAAAATTATTTGTATTCCATCCTGAGCTGGTGATTTGAGTACAAAATAACTGATGTTAACTTATGTTTATATCAATTCACAAAACATTCTTTTATTTAATACATGCTGTACTTACTTTACCAAACCAAAAGGAAATCAGAATTCAAACAAGAATAAGCCAGACCTATGTTGATTCATTCTGATATAAGGTTTTGAAAGACATAATGATTGAAATAACATTTAATTAAGAAATAGAGGATACACCCCCCACACACAAAATAAGCAAAAATATATGTGCGGAAAACAACTTGGGCATGGATATAGAAAAGTACAAAGTTATCTTAGGAATATTGCAGGTTTGAAACATAGACTGTGTTTTCAGGATACGGGAAGGAATAAATTTAGCTAATCTTGGTTAGATTGCAGAGAATGCTAAATACATACTAATAATTATATAAAGGAAAACATGGAGCTTGGTTAGAAGGGTGGAATATAAGCAGAGCTGATTTAATTAAGATGGATCAGATTTCTTGAATATAATGGAGGAAACTGAAACCTGGGAGTCTATTTGGGCAGCCTTTTAGACTTTAGGCAAGTGTCAATGAGACCCTAAACTAGGAGAGTGGAAATCAAAGGAAGGATGTTGGTTTCAGGGGCAATGAATGGATGGACTATGAGATTTTATAACAGACTGGATTTTGGAGATTGGGGGGTGGGGAAGAGAAACCAAAGCTCGCCTCCAGTATCTAAGTTTAAAAAGTCACATGAGGGCTTCCCTGGTGGCACAGTGGTTAAGAGTCTGCCTGCCGATGCAGGGCACACGGGTTCGTTCCCCGGTCCGGGAAGATCCCACATGCCACGGAGTGGCTGGGCCCGTGAGCCATGGCCGCTGAGCCTGCGCGTCTGGAGCCTGTGCTCCGCAACGGAAGAGGGCACAACAGTGAGAGGCCCGCGTATCACAAAAAAAAGTCACATGAGAATGTAGAAATGATTTAATGTTTGCAGTCACAAGAATGAGAAGGGATCGGTAAGAAATGCAGAAATCTGTCCCAAGAATGAGATAGTTTAAAACATAAAATTATGTTAAAGAGAGCATAGACTGAGAAATGCTGGAACAAGACAGCCAAGTATTGAAAATAAGAGTTACTCAATTTTAGAATCAGTAGTATGCATGACCTATTCCCCTCAAAACAAATTCTGAAGTCTTTTGCATTCTATTTGTTTTCGAACTTTAGAAACCTGTTATTGAGAAATAAAGGAAATTGATTAGGTTGGTCAAATTAATTGAAAGTTTCTTTAAAAGCACCTAATGCAAAATTTTTATGTAATGCTACCTCTAGCACTGATATTTCTAATAATCTAGCATGTCAAGATTTATTTAACCTCATTTAGAGTGCATCACTGTATACTTCAAAGACATTTCTATCACTTTTTGTGTTTCAATGTAAGCAAGCAACTAATAGAGACTATTCTGACAGAATGGAATGACTCACTTTTCCTGGTTACTGAATCTCTCATGAGTCAGAATGTTGATAGAGGAATGAGTAAGTGGAAAGTAGTCTGAACTTTGGATCTTATAATTTTATCATTGTTTTCAGTTCCCTCTGTTGAGCCTGAGAACTTTCTCTAGGTTATTTCTCTTAGAAACTTTGATGTTCTGGTGTATTGAATGTCTTATTTTTTAATTTCACTAAAATTGTCCTGTCAAGCTTTTAATTAAAAAGCTTCCAGTTTTTGTTTATGTTTTCTTCCAGTCTTGTATACTTTTAATGGTGATAATCATATATGCAATTTCTTTGCCTTGATCAGAATACTTGGAATTCTTAGTTGTTAACATCTCAATATGTTTGTAATTTGGCATGATTACTGTATTTTAGATGCTTTACTTGGACATTTTCTAATGTACCTGGAGTTCCATTCTTAGTTATAGAAGCACAGGAATAAGTATTCTTTATCATGCATTCAAATATCCTTTCATAAATTTATTATTTTTTCACACTGGATCCCTATATACAGGATATAGTCTAAGCAACATTTCAATAATGGTTATTTAAAATCTATATGTTTTCTTTTTGTTAGACAAATTAGTGCCAGAAATTTTGAACTTAAAAATCACATAAGGTGTGTTCTGTGAGGAAAGATGTAATTTGGAAATTTTCCAGGAACATTTTGTCATTAAGCATGGATGCAAAGTTCCAAATGGCTCCTATCTTAAAATATCAACTTCCCTGATGGCATTGGAAGTTAGTCATAACTATATATAATGATATATAAAAACAAACACAATTATCATTCTATTTGGAATAGCACAGACTATGTTATACCTAAAGAAGATTTGACCATAGTGTTTTTATATATAATATTGCATTGTAATGAGAAAAATACAAAGTGTATGCTTTGGCATGGAATTATATAAAAAATATATGCATGTTAATTAAAAATATAATCAACTAAAATGACATATTTGTAATAAAAGGTCTTAAACTGAAAATATAGAGAAAACTAGACAGTGGTGGACTTTGGTGTGTGACTGATAGAAATGACATGGGGTGAGGAACAAATGATGCTTTGTCAAAATAAAAAATTACAATTTAATATTTTATAGTTTATATATAAATATATTCTTTTAGAGTCTCTAAGTAAAAAATAAAATTTAAAATTATATATTTTCTTTTAATCAAATTAAGTAGTATGTATCTGAGAATGAAGTTTTTATTTTATATAATATAAGAGTAACAGATCTAATATAATATATTCTTAAAGGGATGTAATTTTACATGAAATATGACCAAATGTCTCATTTTGATTTTAACATGACATCAATTTAATATGGAAGGAATTTACAAACTATATTTTACTCTCATTAAATCATTGACTTTTCAATTAATTTTGAATCACTGTTTTCTGAAACCATATCCATGAAAACTCATTTTGGGGCTTTGCAGTAAATTATTACACAATTCCTTAATCACAAATTCCAAAATTTCTTTATAGTACATATTGATTTTCATCAAAATAAGACTGAAAATAGTAATACATTTTATAATATCATGAATTTGATCAACTATATTGTCTCTAATAATCATAAATCCTGTTCAAATAACTCACTAAACCTAATTTAAAATGTACACTTTCTTGCTTATTTCTCATGTTCTTTTGATTCTAAAGATTTGTGTGATATAATTTTATTGATGCATATTTTTATTCAAATATATATGAACTGAAGCATTTTCATCTATGTACTTACTAAAAGTAGAATATGCCATGAATGCTGTACTTACTTATATATCTATCATTTTAATTTTTATAATGTTTTCTATTATTTTGTTTCTTAAGAGTTTTAATGATTTTTCCCTATAGAACCTATTTTTTTGTATAAGTTATAGTGTAATGGCTAATAGTTTGGGTTCTTGAATTAAACAGTCATTCAAATCTTGCTTCTTCCTATTAATAACTATGTAATCTTTAAAAGACATTGTGATAATTAAATAATTCCTGTGAGATATTTAATATAAAGCATGTTTCAGTAAGCATGCAATCAATGTTAATATTGATATTACTTTTAATCCATGAGTATAATTTTCACTTAAAATTGATATTTTTCTCTATAATGAGTTATTCATGCTACATGTATACCTAATTAGTGGTTACATTAAGGTAAAGACAAAAGTGACATTATTTAGAGTATAGGAAGCGGTGAATGACTACTTTTAAAAACAGTTATTTAACAAAAATACTCTAGGATATGCAAGGAAAACCATTAGAATTGTGCTTCATTGTTTGTTTTTAATCTATCTAGATCAGATGAGACACTACCTTTCATTGTCCTTCAGAATTTCTAAATGTTTACATGACTAGGGTTAGAATGAGAAACAAACACTTAGCATAGCAGCAAGGGCACAATTAAATAGCAACCATTTTGCTAGTCACCTGGGAGATTATTGAAAAGTATGATGTTGGATAAAAGTTTTATTTATAAAACAGAGATATCATTTTGCTCATCTCTCAACCATATCAGTGTTATTTGGCTCTTGATCTGGCTTTGGTTTTAATGCCAGCAATATTTATATGATTTCCTTATCCTGTCTTTCGGCCAGATGGAGGATTTTTTTCTTGTTAACAATCAACTTTTCCTTTGGCAGATCTCTGGGGCAAAAGATTGGAGCTCCAACTGGTGTAGATAGAGAGATAACAATTGACAGAGAAACAACCTATACTTGTTCATGCCTGAAATGTGCACAATTAGATGAGGACTGTACCTCGTTCCTTAAGGCATTATTTCCTTCTTAGGGTAAATCATACAATTTCTGCAAGTCTTGATGGCAGTTTCCTAAATAAAGAAACTAACGGGATTTTAGTTCTGCGACTGCTTATCATCTCCTGTGTGACTTTGGACAATTATTTAACCTATCTAAGAATCAACGTTCTCATCTGTAAATGAAGTAATTTGGGATAAGTGATCTGTATATTCTTTTCTAGATCCGAAATTCTATGAATTTAAAGAATGGATTAAAGGGCTGCTCTTATGCACTAATATGCTTATTGGTTTCTTTGGTCTTATTCTAAGAAATACTTATATAAAAAATAATTCTTGAGCCTCACTAATAGGTGTACAGTTTTTCATAGGGAATGAACATGCAAGTTCAGTGCATAGTAAATTATGACCCATATTCACATTTCCTTTCCTCAATTCTCTTAGGGACTTTTAGTATATGTATACTAGCTCATCTGGTATATGAGAAAAAAAAGACAATAGGACTCATCAGTCTAAGTGGGTTCTGTATGTGTGTGTGTGTATATATTCTTTTTTTATATATCCTTATAATATTAATTTTTATGCAGAATAATATTTTGCAAAATTTTTACCCTTACTCCTTCTTCAAATAACAGACCTCAGCCCACCAGTTTTCTCCTAACTACCTCCACAAAGCAGTATCCTGGGGGCAACAAAACAAAAGATGTCAGACAACTCCTTCCAAAAAATTTTCTGCTAAAATCAATGAGAGAAAACTTCTGGACTCTGCAATTACGATATCGAAAAAACATGACTGTTTTCTGTTCATTGCTCAGGTTGTTTTTTCTTACAGGATATTTTTGGAGTGTTAAAGAATGAGAACAACAAAAGAGAAGAGCTGGAAGAAGGGACAACAAAGATGGTTCTGATGATCACTTTTAAGCTCCGGATCCAGTTTTGCTTGAAAACAATGGTATCAACCTTTGTTCTTCCATGATATAATGAAAACAAATCAGTTTTTAAAGTTTATTGATTATTTTTTTAACATAACTTAATTTGGGTTAGATTTCCAATAACTAAAGGAGTCATAATTTTCCGGAATGTATATATTTGAATGTATATCAGGTATAAACCTTATTTAAAAGTATAATTTGTTACTTTCAGTCTTTCAATCCATATGAGCACATTTAAAAGAACAGTTGGTGGAACAGTTATCTACTTGGAGAGCAACCTTAAAATGCTAGTTTAAGTGATCAAGTACCTATGATATGTAGGAGTAGAAGAAACAATATATATTTATATATTATTTTTCAAGTAGCTCAGGGTGGAAAAAAAATCAATCCCCTGTACTGTCTTACACCTTTAATAAATTTATACTTTTATTCAAAAGAATGGAAGATCAAGAAAGTATTAATATAGGAAAACATTTCTACTCTCCACAAGTGAATACAGATCATGAAGCTTTTGTGGTAATGAAAAAAATATGCTTTCCTATTTACATAAATCACATACTCCTTCAGGAAAGAGAGACATACCACTATTTACTAGTTTAAGATCATTCTCTACATTGGTGATTAACTGTTATTTCTTGTCTACACCATAATAATAAAAACTGCTTCAAAGAAATTACAGTAAAATATGTACACTTTCATAACATAGTAATTTGAGAAGATAGATTCAGCTGTTCACTGAATGCTCCCCTAGGTTGATAGTACCATATATCTAAATATATTTCAAAGACAGCAAACACATTAATTGATATGGTAAGTGAATATGCGCTCAGAGAAACGCAAAGAGGACTGTATGTTAATATTAGAGAATATTTATTTTGCTTTCCATCTGTGACTGTTTTCTTGAAGATTCTGTATCTTTATCCACATGAGGAATATATTTAGACTTCATAAAACAAAATATCTTTTTTTATCATTTACCCCTCTATGTGCCTTTGAAATAGAATATTAATTATGACTCACAAGACAGAGTTTTAAAACTGATGACTCTGATTTTTCAATATTTAAAATGTATAGTTTATCCCAATAATCATATTTGATATAATTCAATATTGAGGAATCATGATGATAATTCACAGATTATATTTAAGAAAAGAAATTACATGTGTCAAAGGTTAACAAAGGAATTTATAGTTAGAATAGTTGAAATCAATTAACTAGGATGAATGAAAAATGAAGTTACAAAACATCCAGCTAAACTAAAAACAATTACGGTGACAATGTGCTAGAAGATCAAATTATTCATAGAAAGTTTGTTAAAAATAAGATGGCCTGTAAGATTAAGAAACATGCAGTCTAATATAGCAGTTGTGAGAAAAGAAGAACTGGATGATTACAATTTAGAAACTCTGTCATATTTTTTTTATCAGGAAGGGTGCTCTGAAATTACTATAGTTCCTACTTCCAAAGCATTTCATCACACGAAATAGAAACCTCACCCTCATTAAGCAGTTACTCACCACTCCTCCCTACCACTAACCACTGATAACTACTAATATGCTTTCTGTCTTTATGAATTTACCTTTTATACATATTTCATATAAATGGAAGCATACAATATTTGGTCTTTGACGTTTATTTTCTTTTACTTAGCATAATGTTTTCAGGGGTCATCATGCTGTAGGAAGTAAGAGTATTTCACTCCTTCTTATTGTTGAATAATATTCCATTATATACTATGCTACATTTTGTTTATCCATTTGTTAGTTGATTAATATTTGTGTTGTTTCTACCTTTTGGCTATTGTGAATAGTGTAGCTTTGAACATTGTTGTATAAATGTATCATCAAAAGCTTACAATTCTTTAAAGTATATACTAGAAGAAAAATCGCTGCGTTATACAGTAATTCTATGTCTCATTTATTGAGAAATCAAACTTTTCTAGAGTGGCTGCACATTTTACATTATTATTAACAATATATGAAGTTTCTAATTTCTTCTAATTCAGAATTAATTATTTAATGAAATGTATTATTACTTTATAACTTGTCATGTTTAGAAAACATTAAAAGCACTTTTTCTATATGTGGCCCAAGTCTTCACAAAATTTAATGATAAAAAAAGAGATAATGTGAATACAAATGAATTATCTATAACATAATATGAAGAATCTTAGCAAGTATATAATTAATTAAATGGTTAATTAATTCTGAGATCGTAATCATACATGAATTCTGACAGACTGGTAGAATGTATTTTGAGTGGTGAATATTCTATGTGGAGAATGTACAGATATGGTAACTGTGTAAGTATAAAAATTTAATGGAATCACACTTTATATAAACCAAAAAGAAAGAAGAAGGCATAAATACTGGAATAAATTAAATATTTTATTGAGAATTAGTTAGCATATGATCTGAATAACTTTAAGATCATGTGTGGTCTGTATACTTTGTGCAAAACAGAGGAATTCAGAAAGCTAAAATTAAGGGAAAAATAGGTCTGAGAGAAGGTGGTGAAATAAGAAATTAACCCAACATAGTCAAGATACGTTGTGTTTTCTACCAGCAAGAGCATAAAATAACTGGCATTTAAAAAGTAATCTACTTCATTTAAAAATTCTGCAGTTTTTCATGACACATATTATAGGTTAAGCTGCAGTAAAATATACATCATAATTTCCATAACTCTAGGGTAAGATATAAAACTACTTTATCTCAACAATCTAAAAGTTACCATATTCCATAAAGTGTTATGTTTGTAAATAAACAATAATCCTTAAGTAAAGTACTGCAACGTTCAAGTGTATAATAAACTGGCACTCCCATTTGCTAGTATTTACTTGTTACTCAACTAAGGCTTCTAAGTTAAAAATATTTCTATATGAATTAAGGAAGAGTTGTTTAGTTAAATAAAATTTAAAGAAATAATATTTGAGAGTCTACCCATTTCTTCTTCAATAATAATAATAAAGAAAATCTCATAGCAGTGTGCAGCTGTTCTAATTTAAGTATCTTTTTTCATTAAGCAGTGTTCTACAAAGATTATCCCATATAAGTTTAGAGCAAAATTAAAATTCACATTATACCCAAAATGCAAATACAGTTTAAAGACTCTTCAGATAAAACTATTGACATAAGTGTAAATGCATGACTTATCCTTAACAGTTTACATATAAGTAAAGCATTATTTCCTGGGAACACCACATGCTAGAAAGGAATTAGATCTGTAATATTGTTTTTATTACCTAAAGTGCTAGAGAGAATTGAACTGCTGCATCCACAAATTTCTATCCCTCCATCATTCAGTACATTTTAGAACTTCTTTAGTGCTTTAAAGGCATTAACTAATCATTACAATCAAAAGCTTAAGTTGTTATACCTTTTTACACAACCAAAATTAGGAGAGTAAGTGGTTTTCACAGGTCGGCACCATTAAGTCAGCATAACGCCAAACTAGAAGTATCCAATGTCTATGATATGATTTAGATGACTAGACTCATGTTTCCCAAAGTGATGTACACAAGGGAGTTACTGATAGAGGCCAAGGGGAAGGGCCTGGCAGTGGAGATGGGAGGAAGTCCAAAGAAATGCTTGACTTGCTCATTAGAAATGATACATCATTTCTCAGTAACATTTCATCATGTCTCTTCTCTATGATCAATAAGAATATTTGGAAATTGAAAAGTAGACACCAGAGCTTATCTAGAGATGAAAAATTAGTTTAATGTGCCTGGTGAAAATGACCTATATTTTTCCCTGGAAGGAATACTTAGTGATTTTTGCCGACATTGATCAAAGGGACCCTTGTAATCATCTAGGGTTTGATACTTAACAAAACATGAATTAGTTTAGGATCATTATCACCATATTATATTATCCTTTTTTTTTGTTCTGATCACCTACTTTCACATCATGGTTCCTAGTAATTTCTTTGAGACTTCCAAAGATAGATTATATATTTTGGGCAAATTATTTTAGATCTACACTCACAATTTTCCATAGTCACATCCCCTCCTTTGGGTCTACCAGGTTTAGGAACAGTTGCAGTGTGTAGGAGTTTTGCCATCAATTCATAGCACTCAATTTCTGTCTGCCTTCCCCACTTGTGTTAGAATAGATCAGACCTAACATGCATAACAAATATAAAATTAATTTTATTCCCTTTCCCATATTCTATTTTTCTGACATTTTGCATGTGTCTTAGGTTGTGCCTCAAATATACACTTTAATAGTTGAGAATATTGCTCTAAAGTCATACTACTTACACACAATTATGTTTCCACATTGTTAATCATGGAAAAATTAAATCCTCTGGGTTCCTCATTACTCATTTGAAAAATATGATAATAATAAGCACATACATTTCTTGTGCAGATTAAATGAGGTTTTATACATAAATTATTTAGAGTAGTGTTCCACATATAGTAAGCTCTCAATAAACATTAGCCAATATTATTAGTAATATTATTTTAATTAACTTAATCTTATTAAACCGGCACTTTCCTGTTTCTTCTAGTTGAGATTTTGATACATTTTCACAAGTTATCCAAATTTCATACCTGGGTAAAGCTCCAGATTGGAAAATGAAAGAACTGTTTTCTAGTTTTGCTTCTAATTTACTACTTTACCATACAGAGTCCACTTTAACCTTCTGGTTTATTCTTCTGAAAATATATGAACACAAACTCTGTTTTTCATAAGTCCTTCCAGTCCAAAATTTACGAGTCAAGGAGTAACTCTGGGTTACGAATGACCAGAGGTTTTAGTATCTCCAGTCAAATTTTGTCTTCTGAAATAATCTGCAAATTGACTATCTAATTTGCATCATAAAATAGTCGTACTGATTTTTAAATCATTTTAATGTTTGCAATAATATGGCTGAAAAAATTTAAACATAGGAGATTCTGTACATTTTACTGTGTATTACCACACCTATGAATACATTAAAGACCAAACTCTTGGTTAATATAGCCTCCTCAAAATGTCTTTGGATTTCAACTTTTAAATTATGTTAAAAACACAATTCATTGGTGGTATAAAATATTTTTTCTTGGAACATTTTTTTCTTTTAGAGAGATTATAAGACATACGTTGTAAATAGGTAATCAAGTATATAGAGGTTGCCTAATTGAAAACAATGTGTGCTGACCAAAACAAGTAATACTGTGTGTATGTGCATGTGTGTATGTGTGTATCTGACTCAAAGCAATTCCAAAAGATTATTCCCAAGGAAGAAAAAACCCAAGATTGATGTCAGTGACATGATTTAGGCTGTTAAAATTTGCAATGTTAAAATTTGCAACATTAAGAGTACATTCTTCCTCCCAACTACCTGAATGAGAGAACAAATCTAATCTGTGTTATTACCATTGTGGAGCACAGAATGAACCCAATAAATAAGTGAAGGTATGATAAATTAGTTTCACGTTGACTATTTGGTAGGATTCGTTTCCATGTGGAAGAAAAATAAAATTATTTACTTAATATGTGTGATTGATTTCATGAATCTGAGTAAGATATATATATATATATATATATATATATATATCATATATATGAATTATCTATCTATATATATCATGGAGGGAATCTATTTCATATTTATAGTAAAACCTTTTGAGGAGAGACACTCCTTCATGGATCTCTCGTGCTTCTGCATATCTTGCTGAATGTGCCTAGAATGTAAGGTTCTGACAACTCTTTACCTGGCATATTTCTCAGCTCTGGATTTTCAGAGAAAAACCTTGAGGAATAAGGTAATATCTGGGTTTGGGACAAAGAGGAAGCTTGCTTCTTAGGTGGTGGATCCTAAAAGGTCAGTATTCCTCAGCTGCCATTTGGACCAATACTGCTTCATCCCTATGGTACTCTGGGGCAACCAAACTATTAAAAACATGTGGATTTACCTGTTACTTATGCTGTGCTGTGAATATTAAGCATATTTTGTCTTTTTCTTCTGTCAGCATCTATAAATACTAACAGGCTAAATTAATGGCTTGTAAATAGGCTAAAGTCTAATCTGAGACCTGGAAAACTTAATGTTTTTGTGGATTTTTCTTTTTCTGTAAGACTTCAGAAGTAAAATTTTACCATTTGACATTGTAATCCATGATGCCGTGTTTGATTAAATTTATGACTCTTATTAAATTTATTTGAAAAACATGATGAATACTAAAAAAATCAATATGGAATTATAACTATTATATAGCTTTAGAGTAAAATATTGTAATTTTTATTTATTCTAAATTGATTACCTCCTTTTTATAATGAATTTTAAGAGACTAATGAATGAAGGGTAAAAGTACGTTTTATAATAAAGGTATTCTCCACGTGGTATCTAATAAAGATGTAAATATTACTTTGTAGTTTTAGTCTCAGGCTCTGTCTTTATGATGGTTAACTATCTAGTCTATTTAATAAAATAAATTAATTAATCTGTCTGGTATCTTGTTTTATTAGCCCTACAACCAAAGGTGCAAAACTACATCAGGATTTTAAAGATAGAAGTACAAGAAATATCAGGGCATAAAGAAACAAAATTGAATATATCTACAATAGGAAAATTTGTATTTTTCAGGGTAAATTAAGACAGTCACCCCACCATCCAGATGTTTTGCTCCCCAAATTCCAGGAATCAACTGTTTCATGGCTACAATTATCAAAATTCCAGAGAAACACTCTGTTCAAAGGACCAGAAGATTGAACTAAGTTGTTTTTGAAGCCTGTTGTTTTTGGGTGATGAAAGATGGGTCCATCTACAACCACAGATTCTGACAGGGCAAAAAGATGTGTTTCCTGTAAATAGCAGTGTCTATACAGTGGCTTAATTCTTTTTCTTCAAGCAAGGAGAGGATAGTCTAGATAACAATTACATACTATATGAGTCTCTTCCTCATGAATACAGCTGATATTGATTTGCTTACAAAAAACATTTTAATTCTGTTTTTGAGTAACACATGATCTCCTTCCAATATCACATTACATCATCATGTTCTTTTATTCCAATTATTCTGCTTCTCAAAGTTTCCTATTATGTATTATCCTTTCTGATCATGAAAATATGCATTGGTAACATTCAAAACTCTATTTAGAAACTCATCAATCATTGTATTGAATAATAATAGGTTTATAATATTCCCCTGTGAAGTGCCATTTTCAAACATAAATTCATTAAAAATACAGTTTAAATCTCATTTTACAGAAGAGATGTCAAGCCATTTGTTAATTAAGGACCACTTAAGAAAGCTAAGTAAACACAAAGTGCCACAGTATGATGAAGGTACATTAACATGATGACAAGAAAGGAAAGAGCTAAAAGCATTTGTATATGAAATGAATTTGAAGCTACCCAGAGAATGCATTCCTATTAACTTAGAAACAAATCACCAGTAATGATGTTAGACTGTATGAAAAACATTGCAGGTTGTTTCTTAAAACAAGAAAAAAACTGATTTTTTTAATAAAGATGTCTACAGTTTATAATATTGTGATATTGACTAATATAACTGTCTCCTCTCCAAACTGTACTTACCCACTTCTGCATTCATAGGCTTTTAATTATTCTAAATTAAAAGTAATGTGTACAAAGGGAAATATTTACTTTTGAAAAAACTATGATATAAAATTTTCTTAATCTATACTGGGGAATTTTATTTATTTATTTATTTTACTTTTATTTTCTTCTCAGCATGTATTCACTTTTCCTCTAATATCAGTATTTAAATTTTTCTGAAAGGGATCATTACTCCCACATGTCCAGTAATATGATTTAGATAAGACTTGCTACACCCCCAGCTCCAGGCCATGGCTATCACTGTTGGCTACAGCCATGTTACTCTCTTAACTACTTTCATAAGTTAGAGTCCCATCAGAATGCTATTATACAAGGATCTGTCACAGAGATTAGAGTTTATAGATTCATCATAAGCCAATTATTGGGTTGGCCAAAAAGTTCGGGTTTTTTCCTTAACATCTTATGGAACAATACATTCCCAGCAAGTTTTTTTTAAATACAGTAGAATTCAAAAAGTGATTATATTATGTGGAAAAGCAAATAAACTAGAGTAGACAAAACAAAGGCAGAAGACCCAACACTATCTGAATTCACAGCCTAAAATAAAGCTAGTGTTATCAACACAGTATAGTATTGGTGAATGAATAGACTTGAATTGTACATTGTGGACCTATAGACCCTTACATAAATGGTCAACTGATATGATACAAATGTTCCAAGCAACTCCATGAAAAAAAGGACATTTTAGTCAGCTAATGGTAATAGAATAATTTGATATCATATACAGTCAAGTGAACTTCAAACTTATACACTGTGCTACATTAAAAAAAAAAAAAACTAAACAAAAGTAGATCATAGACCAAAATGTAAAACCTCAAATATATACCTTCTACAAGAAAACACTGAAGAGATTCATTGTGACTTTGGGTTAGGCAAAATTAAAATATTCATAAACTAGACTTCAAAATAGAAACTTCTACTTTTCCAAAGTCACTGTAAAAAAAAACTAAAGGAAAGGCACAAAGAAAACGTATTTTCAAAACATTTGTCAGATAAAATAGTTATATTCAGTGCATATAAAAACTCAAAACTCAGTAATAATATTTTTAAATAACAGATGACTTTCATAAATTCTTGATCAAAGAAGATAGGTATATGAATGGCAAATAAGCAAATGAAAAATGCTCATTGTCATTTGTCACTAGAGAAATTAAAACCGTGACACAACTAATAGAAAGAATGGAAGGAGAAAAAAAGTTAAAGGCAATTTGACGATACCAGTTGGGAACAACATAAACTTTTTTCCATTAATACTGAAAATGAAAAACAGTATAGCTACTTTAGAAAATAGTTTGGCAGTTTCCTATAAATTTAAACTTGCCTTAAATGATGTAGGAGTCTCAAATATCTTAGATATTTGCCAAAGATAAATGAAAACATATGTCCACAAAAACATCAGTAGCAGCTTTATTTATAAACTCCAGACCTGAAACAACCTATATGTCCTGGAACTTGTAAATATGTAAACAAACTATAGTTCACTCATATTATGGAATACTACTCAGCAGTATAAATAGATGTGCTACTGATACGTACAACCAAATGGTTGCAACCAAAAGCATCATGCTATGTAAAAGAAGCAGGACCAAAACATTTATGATGTATGATCCTAATTATATGACATTTGGAACAAGCAAAACTATAGAAATAGAAAACAAATCACTAATTGCAAGGGAATGGAATAATAGAGGGGTCTGAATGCAAAGGGCTTAAGAGAACGTTTTTGGCTTACAAAAGTATTCTACATCATGATTGTGGTTGCAACATGACTGCATTTTTTTGGTCAAAATGCATTTTTTGAAGTGAAAAGTTGACATTCACTCTATGTAAAGTTGACATTCACTCTATGTAAATTAAAACACAATAAACCTGATCTTTTAAATAAAATTCAGTAAACAGTGAATAAAAGATCATTGCCTTAGAAGATCTCAGACACACAGCTATACATGGATTATTTGAATTATAATGTGGTAAATACCACAATAAAAGTATAAGAGCTATTTAGAAGAGGATGTAATCACATTTGTTTGGAGAAACATGGGGAAAATCTTTAAAAGAGAAAACAGGCCTTAGGTGTTTTTCCAAGAGGAAGAAATGTAAGAGAAACATAGGTAGAGGGAATAGAATTTGCAAGGACAGCAAACCCTCTTTTGAAAGATATGTTTAAATAATTACTAGTATTAATTACGTTAATTAATAATATTAATATATTAATGTTATTAATTTATTATTAATAAGTTAATTACTAGTAATTGATAATAGTAGTTATTTAAACATATCTTTAAGTTCTGAGCAAATTATACTTGGCCAGAAGTGGTAGTGGGAATGATTAAGAATAGTTATTTGATAATAAAGTTTCAAGATTTTAACTGATTCTAATTTACCTTGTACTCACTTACTGTTGCTTACTAGCCTCCATACATCATGGTCTTCTAATAAGGTCACAGAAACTCTTTCTCAAATTAGGGTGCTTTTAGATGCTGCTCTTATGTCTGAAATACTGTTTCTCTACACTTTTGGTAGAGTTAGATCCTTCTCATTCTCTACACTTCAGCTAATATCATTTACTTAGAGAAGAGGATCCCAAGGCTCTGTTATTCTCTGCTTTAGTCATTCATTTAGGTCCTTTCATAATATTTACCAAATTGTGTAATATCTCATTTGTTTACTTACTTTTTTTGTTGTTTTTATCCCTCACTAGGATGTACATTTCAAGAGAACATAAACCATACTGGTTCTGTTCATCATTTTACCCCAAGTGCCTTGAATATGAAGTGATGAGAGCTCAGTAAATCACAATAAATGTTTAAAAAGAAAGAAGGACAAGGAAGGAGAGGAAAGGAATGAAGGAGGGTAAGAAGGAAAGAAGAAAGATGGAAGGAAAGGAAGGCAAGAAGGAAAGACCAGAGAAAGGAAGGAAGGAGAGAATGAAGGACATAACAGGATTTTTGTTTTGGGCAGCCCTAGGTTTGAATTCTGATACTCATTACCTGTTAACTCAATTGAAATGATCAATTCTCTCATCTGTACAGCAGAGACAATAATACACCTACTTAATTTTATTGCAAGTATTAAATGAACTAACACATGCAAAAACTTTCCATGCTGTCTTTTCCATAATAAACACTGAAAACTATTTTATTAAAAGGAAATTATAAGCAAAAATTATGAGGCAATGTAACTTACCATTTAAGCATACAGGCCCTGAAGTCAGACTGCTGGGGTTCAGATTCAACTTCTTTCATTTAAACTGTGATTGACAGATGATGTCTCTATCTTCATGGAACTTATACCTAGTAGGAGATAAGAATTATAAGCATATAAATTACTAACCAATCAAATAATATATTTGCAGTGAGGAGTTCTTCCAGTAAGTAAAATTAATTCACTATGGGGACTTTCTTGTTGCAGCAAAAGTATAGATTAGAAAGTTCTCAAACTCCCCTTCTAGAAGTAATTAGAAATAAAGCCAAATAAAAATAAAAGAAGAATAATAAGAAATTTGGCTGCCTTCCCAAGAAACAAAGAAAAATTTCTAACTATAAAAAACCAAAGGGAATTTGCACAGATAAGCAGAGAAGTGGTCACATAAATGTATACAGCGCTGGTTCTGGGGATATTATCATACCAACGTTTGGGATACAATGTCCTCAAAGACAGTACAAAAAAGTCTTTGGTCCATATCATTTGTCTGAGTTTTAAATGAAACTATGTCTAATGTCATAGTCTTACCACCTAAGTGTAAGCAATCCTAATAATTTCCTACTACCTAGATCTATATCTCTGGCTTAGGTCTTCTCTGTTTTTTTGAAGCTTTAGAAGTGCTCTTCCAAAACCCACAGGCCCAAGTGGGAGGATATTAGCAGTTCCTGGGATTAGCCCTCAATACAGAACTGATATATATATATATGTATACACACACACACACACACACACACACACACACACAAATATACCTAGCTCCCTTGATCCTCAGGTGGGATAACACTGTTTCTTAGAGTTGGGGCAACACCACTCCTCATTTCCTGGCAGAATCAAGTTCCATTGGACCATAGCTTGAAAATGCATTCCTGTATGGGCAGCTTTGTCTTTCCTATGACCTCTATCTGCATTTCCTGCAATGGTCAAATAAATTCCTTTCACTTGAATTCCTGTCTCAGTATCTTGCTCTGGGAAAATAGAAACTAAGAAAGCCAGTAAAAGATAAACTAACGACTCATCCTGCTAGTCCAGGAAAATGAATAGGAAGTGACAAAATAAACAGGATATTTCCCTAAGAAATTTAGATAATCAAAAATCAATTTGAGAATCTATAAAATACATACTCAATTTTCATTTTTATAAATATAGAAAAATATTTTCACTTCTACTCATATCACTGAAACCTCAAAATTTCCTTCAAAATACCCACCACCACCTGGAGGTTAAATTTCCTTTAAAAATATTGGGAAAATATTCTTTTTCTTTTTGCAGAAATGATCTGGTTATTCTAAAGCAAATGAATCCTTAAGCCTGAACAATCTATCATCCTCATGTATTTGAAACCTAAATTTTAAAAATGATAATATTTGAAGGAAAAAAAGACATCATTTCAAAGATGCAACTAGTTTTCTGCCTTGCAATTAGAGTGTACTTAAAAGCATTCTTGGGTTAACCCCCACTTTCTCACCTGTTATGATCTTGGGAAACAGCCATTTAGCTAGGAATTTTAAAACAGTGACTGAATTGAAAAGGGGTCGTCTCAGAAAGACTCCAAAGAACTTGCTCACTCTGGGTGATGGTGTGACGTCCACTACACAGAACAGTTGTATTTCTGATTTCAGTGCCTTCACTGGAGAAATCTTTCTTGAACAAATAAAAATTTAGGTTGTGTTATGCCTACAAAGTGTTTCTTGTTCTTGTGGAGGTGTGTGCCATCTTATTTGAGCAATTTGCTAGGAAACTAAACCTAGGAGGTGGGAGGAAGAATGCGAACATTAAGCGTGGATTTAAGTGTCTCCTGAGAAGAAAAAAAAAAAGTTGTCGTTTCTTCATTCACGATTGAATAAAGCCTTTAAGGTTTAACCAAACCTGAACCTTTTAGGACAGACACACTTGCAAAGGATGAATATCAATTGCATGTTACTCATATAAGGATGCACAATAAAGAAATGACAGCCCAAAAAAAAGAAGAAAAAAAAACCTGAAGAATAGGATCACAGAATCGAAACATAACTGAAGACACCTAACCAAAAAAGATATTCAGATGTCAAATAAGACATGAAATGATGCTCAGTATGTTATTAGTTGCATGCAAATTAAAACATTAATGTGATACCACTATCAACTAATAGAAGTCTAAAATCCAAACAAAGAACAATACCAAGTGCTAATCGGGATGCAGAGCAACAGGACCTCTCACTGATTACTAGTGGGAATGTTAAATGATATGGTCACTTTAAAAGACACTTTGGAATTTCTTGCAAAGTTAAACATAGACTTACCATACAATCCAGCAATCACACTCTTCCTGTATAAGGTAAACAACTTGACATCTCCACAAGCAATGGGCAATGTCTAACTAAATCAAGGAGTCTGTCACCAGCAAAGCCCACTGGGATCTCTCGGGGGCGGGGGGAAATAAGATGGAAACTAGGTGACAAAGTCTCACTTCTTTATTGCCCTTAGTCTACTTTCACTTGCATATAGGGGGCCATGTACAGAGGCCTCGCACCTAACATGTCAGATTAGAGTTCCCAGTGCAGAACCACTGTGCCTAACACCCTAAATTGCCAGAATCGCGGCCGCGCAGCACACCTCAAGTCAAGATGGCGACTGCGTGCGGTGTGCGGAGAGACTGCGCAGAGCGAACTTCAGCCTGAGTTGCCGTGAGTAACAGCCTGCGCTGGACAGCAAGGACTCTGCCCCTTCCTCCACTGACCAGAACCTTGTAAAACAGCCTCGCCATGGCCTGTAGAGGAGAGTGTGTACACTAGAGCCTGAGCTCACACCTCTCCTTTTTTTTTTTTTTCCCGGTACGCGGGCCTCTCACTGCTGCGGCCCCTCCCATTGCGGAGCACAGGCTCCGGATGCGCAGGCTCAGCAGCCATGGCTCACGGGCCTAGCCGCTCCGCAGCATGTGGGATCCTCCCGGACCAGGGCACAAACCCCTGTCCCCTGCATCGGCAGGTGGACTCAACCACTGCGCCACCAGGTAAGCCCGACACCTCTCCATTCTTTGATGGAAGAATAAAACTTTCCTTTGCTTCTGACCAAACTCGGTCTCGTTCTGTTGGCAGGAGGACACCTGGCAGAAGGACCCTTTTTGGGGGCCTACTGGAAAGGGTCGGTAACAAGTCCTTACCTTGGCATAAAGTACTTGATTAGAACTGGTAAAAGGTTTATAAAATTCTCTAGCCCTGGCCACAGATTTTCGACCTTCTTTCCAGTTTCATCAGATATATAATCTTAATGGTAACTCTCTTAAACAAGCAGGAAATAAAAGAATAAAAAGAAAAATGTGACAAAATCAGAATTTAAAATATAATAATATAAATAAGAATACAAATTTTTAAGTATATTGAAGAAACTTTACATCCCTAGCATTTGTACCTTTGTAACTGGATTGCATGTAAAAATATTAATTGCATTTACAATCATTGTGTTGTTTTATGTTGCTATTTAAGGTGTTCAAAACATTAAGATGTGTAATTTAATAGTATTGAAATTGCCATCAAATATTCAGAAGTATTTTTTGATTAAGTCAACATTTTTAAGATTTGGGGAAATATAATTTGTCAAATTCATGAATTTTTTATTACTTTTGGTAGTATGTGATTAATGAGATCAGTGTTAATTGTTTAATAATTAACAAATTGGACATTAGTCGAAGTATAAATAATATTTTACTCCCCATGAGAAAATGCTTTAAATATCAAAGAATATATCAAGAATAAGATGTTATCTCACACTGAAAGCAGAAGTACTTAAAAAAATCAACAAAGTAGCAGTTTAGCAAATGTTTAATAGCTGTATATCCCTTCACATAAATATGAATAGACAGACACAATTATCTCACCCTTTCCCTTCTTTTCTGTCGGCTAACATATTGCCACTTTTTTTTTTTCCCAACCAAAGTTTGATTGTTTTTTTTGCTGTTTTTTGGCCTCTACCTTGTCTTCTCAAAGTTTTCCGTACAGGTTTCAAATAGTTGGACTCAGACTTGCCTGATTTCTATGGGAAGAGTATCATAAATGCTTTGCTCAAAAAAAATATTCATTTTATTCACTTAAAATAAAAAAAATGTATATTTTAAGCACTATGGTATTTTTCAGGCAACTAAATCCTTTCCTGGAGCAAAAGATACTTTCATTTTCTTTCCCCTCTTTAAAATGTCCCAGTGGATATTCTCGCAGTATCAGGTAGAATACTTCTTTACTGAATGTATATATCATTCAACTAGAGGAAGTATTCTTTGTAATGGAGGTAAGACATTTCAGTTTTCATTATTCTTCTCTACCTGCCATAAATATCTAATTGAATGCACTCTGTTCAGTGTGTTGCTTGAGAATGCTTCAAACATTTCTGAAATAATGTTGCTGAAGAAAAATATTAACAGGCTAGAAACTATGTGAAACTTAACTGTGTTCTGAGGAGATAAACTATGTAAAAACACATATGCTAGAGGTCTGTGTGATACACATGACACTAGATTCTGCATTCTAGCTAAGGTTCTAGCAAAATCAAATAAATACCTTAGTTCAAGGATTTCTTTCTACACTTCAAATAACCTTGAGAAATGCTGAAGACAACTGTAGAAAACAGTGAATATTCTCCAAAATAGAGGCCATTCTTTCAACTCAGACACCAAATTTAGCACCTAAATGCACAATTATTTCACTGCAGTAGGCCCATAAGCATGAAAATGGGTATTTGCTTAGCTAAGTGTCAACAAGTGGACTCAAATGTGCAATTTACTTACACCTTTTAGATGCCAGGTTTTGAAAATTTCATCCTGAATATATTGACAAATTGTGAATTTTTTCACATATGTAAAATGCTGATTTGAACAGGTCAAATATATCTTTGAGTATTGTGAAATTTTATTAAAACAACTCCTAAAGGATCAGCATAAGGGAACAAACATAAACATTAAAATTAAACACTCATTCCAATAGTGAGAAATCTATTTGAAGAGCAGATTTATGACTTGACACATACTAAATTGATTGTAAATTACTGCACATTGTGCCATTTTATTCTCCCATAATTTTACATTGTATAATTCAGGTCTCTTTATAGTCCCAGATTCCAAGGTAATAAAACATCAGAGCTATTTTCTCATCCTTTCATTTATTCATTTTTTTTTCGTGTGCAGCACAATTCATACAAGCTGGACTGTATCCAAGTTAGAATTCCTAGGGGGAGGATAAGTGCCCTTTTTCATAATAATGGTGATGATGGCGATGGTGATGATGATGATGATAACAGTAGTAATAATGCCTTTTTTGCCTGCCAGAAGTTATACAGCACTCTGGTTGAATGATAGTCTGTGTATCTTCAGCCAAATGTGAAGTTCCTTTGAGTATTGCATGTGGCACTTCAAATGAGAATTCTAACCCATTTGCTGCTATTTGTTTAAAGTAAACTTTTATTTTCCATCAATGAGGTAAAGTGGATGGGGGTAGGTGGGAGGGAGGTCCCAGAGGGAGGGGATATATGTATACATATAGCTGATTCACTTCATTGTACAGCAGAAACTAACACAACATTGTAAGGCAATTATACTCCAATTTAAAAAAAAAACCTATTTGAAACAAAAGTTTTTTGATCCCATGGATAAATTATAGTTTTAACTATTGTGTCTTACCTACACTAATAGAGAAAAATTAATTCATTTATGTTCTGTATTCCAACTTCTCTACCCTGCTTTCTCCAATAATATCATGACAAATAAGTATTTTTGTTGTTGCTGTTAAGGCTTTATAGGAAGTTCTAATTAAAAATTTTTCTTTTACTATCTAATATCTTTTGGAAGGTTTGAAACACATGAGAAATGTGAAATTCACACTGCCTCACTATTTAAGAAAACCAACAATGCTGACCAGTATTAGTACAGGTGGTTTTAATTTTCTATGAGACTATCTGGAGGGAGAAGAAATCTGACTAACCTTGACTGAGAGCTTAATTTAGATACTTATATATGGCTATAAACATTGAGTCAGGTAGTGAAATCTACTCATTCCTTGGCAATCTGTAAGTAGGCCTTTGTAGAAATCAATTAACTAATTTTGATCAGTAACATTGATTAACTTAACAAGTATTTATTTAGTACCTACCTGGTACCAGAGGCTGTGCTATGCCTTGGGAATAAGAAGAAAAATAATTTGTCCATCTGGTACAAATGAAATGAAATATTTATGAAGAGATTAGTTGTACTGAGAAAAATGTTTATTTAGGTAACTAATTGCATGTGGGAAAATGTCTTAGAAAAGATGGTCAAAAAAATCAGATATTTTGAGTATAGCAATATGTTTTCAAAGATCAAGTGAATTTAGAAATGTGACATTTTTCAATGATTGTAAAATTTTTGTATTTTAACTGAACCCCAAATAGTGCTACATTGATCTTAATTCTAAATTATTAGGCTTGTGAATAGTATACTTCATCTGAAATATTATATATTTTCAGATTTTCAACTGAATTTATATCAATGAATCGGACTATGGCTAAAATCAAAATTTCTTTTTAATCTGTACTACTGCTATCAATTTTAGATATCATTTTTCTTCAATCTTATGAATTATTTTTAAAATAACCTTTGATATTTTTAAGCATGTGTAAGAAACTATAAATTGGGAAAAGTAGAATATCAAATGTCTTGAAAAGTAAGCACAATCACTGAGAGACAAATCCGAGCTATTTGGTTCTGGGAGTGTGACTGCAAGTCACAGCATTTGCCTCAAGGGACATTGGGTTTGTAACATAGGGGTTATGTCTCCTTCCAAAATATTTAGACTACAGTAAATTGAATAAAGTTGTCTTTTTTATATTTCAGAATTTCTCTAAGCCTATAAAATATCAAAGGCATTTAAACTCTATTTTTCAAATTTATTTGAGTCTCTTCTTCACAGAAAACATTACAAGATTAGAGACCATTATAATTTTTCAGAAATACAATGTTGGAATGATTGAAATAATTTTTAAAAATAATTACGTATTATTTGACGAGTAAAATACATGTCTGATAGGAAGATGTTACCTACTCACTTAATTTTCCTTAAGAATCATAGAGAGCTAGACTAGTAAGGAATAAGAATATTATCTAGCCCAAACTCATTTAGAATATTATCTTAGCCCAAACAACCTAAGTCTGAATCAGGTTAATGACATCGTATAAATTTTCAAATCAATAAGTACATGGTTATTATTCATAATGTTTAGTTCACTGTGTTGTTGATTTCATTAATGAAGTAATCTTTTAAAAAATGTAAAGCCAACGGCAAAGTGAGTCAATTCATAGCAGGATAATATATTTACAGCAAACTCTCAAAGTCTTATTTGTTGTCTTGCTGACTTTTTACTGAGAAACTTAAATTGGCAGCTTCCCAGTTTTCCTAGAAGAAAATACATGTTATGGGAGCCAGTAAAATGTCACTGATCTGACTTGGGTTTTATTGAACCCTAAAGACATATAGTTTCATGTATTGTGAATTATTTTTCAAAACTTAATAGAAATAATACATTTGGTTAGAAATTAAATATTTGAAAAGAAAATCCTAGTCATAATTTTACCTAATGTATCTAAGATATTTTGTAATATCAAAGGAAAATGTATTGACATTAACAAGTAAAAATCTTATTTTCAAGGACTATATACTATAAATTAGGCCCTTTCTACACTAAAGAGATCACTCTGATTCTCTGGCAGGGCTCTCAATTAAGCTAAGTGAACATTGAAGGCAGAGCCCTTTTCAAATTGTTCCAAGCAGAATACCTTTGTTTTCCTCAATTGCTTTTCTCCTCTGACTATTGCCCATTTCACTGTTGTGAATACAGATTTGTGTGCAGTGAAATTAAATGGAGATAAGTGCAACTGATATGATGAATACTCCCAAGTAATTCAGAATAGAATATTGACCAGGCAGAATAGGGAGAGGCAAAAGAAGTAAGAAAAAAATATTTATATGCATTATAATAATTACATGATAGGACATGGATTAGCAGCACGTTTAAAATTCATAGAGAAATATGTTCTTTCATTTTAAAGCTTAATTCTATGCTTCTTACTCTTGAGGATTCTTGCTCACATTTATCTTTTCTCTACCATATTTGATCTGTTACTATTTGTTATTTCTTCTGTTGATTTTTCTTTTTAAAAATATTCATTTCAATTTATTTTGATTCTACTGATTTTTATAATATTGTTGTATTTCTCTATTTCCTAAGACATTTTGGGGACAAATGAATAATAATAATCTCCTTTGTTTATTTTTAAATTGTTGTAAGATATAAAACAAACATGCCTAACCTATGAACCTATTCAGTTTCTCCAACTACAAAACTTTATTTTGGGGTGGGGTTCTACTCTTTTAGTTATTCTCTCACAAGAAATATAAATATTTCTCAAATTTCTAAGCCTTTTAAAATTTTCATTAATATTTTGGTTTAAATTTCATTCGATTTGTTAAAAATTGGTTTCTTAGTAATATTCGGTATTCCTGATAAGGAGCATGGTATATTTATTTATTTATTTATTTATTTATTTATTTATGTTTTTCTTCCCTACATAGGACAGATTTTTATACTGACTAATTCTTATGGATCGTTCATTTTATATATGTATGTATAAATGTATGTTGATTTTATTAACAGGATTTTTTTTTTAATTCCATTGTATTTTTTTTTTTTTTGGCCTGGTCATGAATCTTAAACAGAGAGTTTGAGCTCTCTATGCTTCCATTTATAGAATAAACACTGCTCACATTTTTGGTTATTTACTGTCTCCTTTGGTCTTGAGATTGGGGCTATAATTACCACCTTGGTGAAGATGAAGAAAAGAAAGTTCAGAGGTGAGATAATTTACCTAAGGTCTATTGCCTAGTAAGTTGCAGGACTAAAATTCACATCCTGGTACATTGCATTACAAAATGCATTAAGAGAGGGAGACCTTCAAGATCGTGGAGGAGTAAGACATGGAGAGGACCTTCCTCCCCACAAACACATCAAAAATACATCTATATGTGGAACAACTCCTACAGAATACCTCCTGAACGCTGGCAGAAGACCTCAGATGTCCCAAAAGGCAAGAAAATCCCCACATAGCTAGGTAGGGCAAAAGAAAAAAAAAAAACAAAACAGACAAAAGCATAGGGATGGGACCTGCATCTCTGGGAGGGAGCTGTGAAGGAAGAAAAGTTTCCACACACTAGAAGCCCCTTCACTGGCGGAGATGGGGGGTGTATGGGGAGAAAGCTTCAGAGCCATAGAGGAGAGCACAGCAACAGGGGTGCAGAGGACAAAGCAAAGATAATCCCAGACAGAGGATTGCTGCTGAACAGCACTCACCAGCCTAAGAGGCTTGTCTGCTCACCTGCCAGGGTGGGTCAGGGCTGGGAGCTGAGGCTCAGGCTTCAGAGGTCAGATCCCAGGGAGAAGACTGGGGTTGGCTGCGTGAACACAGCCTGAAGGGGGCTTGTGCACCATAGCTAGCCAGGAGGAGGTCTGGGAAAAACTCTGGACCTGCCTAACAGGCAAGAGACCATTGTTTCAGGGTGCGTGTGGAGAAGGGATTCAGAACACCACCTAAACGAGCTCCAGAGATGAGCTCGAGCCATGGCTTTCAGCTCCGACCCCAGAGACAGGCATGAAACACTAATGCTGCTGCTGCAGCCATCAAGAATCCCGTGTACAAACACAGGTCACTCTCTACACGCCTCCACATGCTCCTGGGAGCCTGTGCAGCCCACCACTGCCAGGGTCCCATGATCCAGGGACAACTTCCCTGGGAGAACACACGGCATGCCTCAGGCTGTTACAACAACTTGCCGGCCTCTGCTGCCACAGGCTCATTCCGTGTTCCAATTATAACTACCATACCCTTCCCTCCCCGACCCCGGCATGAGTGAGCCAGAGTCCCCTAATCAGCCACTGCTTTAACCCTATCCTGTCTCTGAGGGCAACCTACACATAGAGGTGGGGCCAAAACCAAATCTAAACCCCCAGAGCTGTGCGAACAAAGAAGAGAAAGGGAAATTTCTCCATGCAGCTTCAGGAGCAGCAGATTAAATCCCCACAGCCAACTTGAGGTACATAGCATCTGTGCAATACAAGAATAGACAACAAATCAAGCCAAAATTGAGGTGGTGGACCTTGGGAGCAACTGTAGACTTGGGGATTGTTGTCTGAGACTACCCTGTTTCTGATTTTTATGTTTATATTAATATAATATTTAGCACTTGTTATCACTGGTGGATTTGTTTATTGGTTTGGTTGCTCTCTTCTTTTCTTATGTTTTTATTTTAATTATTTTTTTATTTTAATTATTTTAATTAATTATTTTTTTATTATTCTCTTTTTTTTTCTTTTTTACTCTCTTTTCTTCTGAGCCATGTGGCTGACAGGGTCTTGGTGCTGCAGCTGGGCATCAGGCCTGAGCCTCTTAGATGGAAGAGCCAAGTTCAGGATATGGAACCACCAGAGACCTCCTGGCCCCACATAATATCAATCAGCAAGAGCTCTCCCAGAGATCTCCGTCTCAAGGCTAAGACCCAGCTCCAACCTATGGATAGTAAGTTCCAGAGCTGGATGCCCCATGCCAAACAACCAGAAAGACATGAACACAACCCCACCCACTAGCAGAGAGGCTGCCTAAAATCATACTAAATTCAAAGACAACCCCAAACACACCACCAGATGTGGCCCTGCCCACCACAAAGACAAGATCCAGCCCCAACCACCAGAACACAGGTACCAGTCCCCTCCACCAGGAAGCCTACACAAGTCACTGAACCACCTTACCCACTGAGGGCAGACCCCCAAAACAATGGGAACTACAAACCTTCAGCCTGGGTAAAGGAGACCCCAAACACAGTAAGTTAAGCAAAATGGGAAGACAGAGAAATATGCAGTAGATGAAGGAGCAAGGTAAGAACAAACCAGAACAAACAAATGAGGAGGAAATAGGCAGTCTAACTGAAAAAGAATTCAGAGTAATGATAGTAAAGGTGATCCAAAATCTTGGAAATAGAATGGAGAAATTACAAGAAATGTTTAACAAGGACCTGGAAGAACTAAAGAACAAACAAAAAATGATGAACAGCACAATAAATGAAATTAAAAACTCTCTAGAAGGAATCAATACCAGAATAACTGAGGCAGAAAAACGGATATGTGATGTGGAAAATAAAATAGTGGAAATAACTACTGCAGAGCAGAATAAAGAAAAAAGAATTGAGGACAGTCTCAGAGACCTCTGGGACAACATTAAGTGCATGAACATTCAAATTAGAGGGGTTGCAGAAGAAGGAGAGAAAAAGAAAGGGACTGAGAAAATATTTGAAGAGATTATAGTTGAAAACGTCCCTAACATGGGAAAGGAAATATTCAGTCAAGTCCAGGAAGTGCATAGAGTCCCATACAGAATAAATCCAAGGAGAAACACGCCAAGACACATATTAATCAAATTATCAAAAATTAAATACATAGAAAAAATATTAAAAGCAGCAAGGGAAAAGCAAAAGTAACATACAGGGGAATCTCTATAAGGTTAACAGCTGATCTTTCAGCAGAAACTCTGTAAGCCAGAAGGGAGTGGCAGGACATATTTAAAGTGATGAAAGGGAAAAACCTACAACAATGATTACTCAACCCAGCAAGGATCCCATTCAAATTCAATGGAGAAATTAAAAGCTTTACAGACAATCAAAAGTTAAGAGAATTCAGCACCATCAACCAGCTTTACAACAAATACTACAGGAACTTCTCTAGGCAGGGAACACAGGAGAAGGAAAAGACCCACAAAAACAAACACAAAACAATTGGAAAATGGTAGAGGAATGTACATATTGATAATTAACTTAAATGTAAATGGAATAAATGCTCCAACCAAAAGACATAGGCTGTTGAATGGATACAAAAACAAGACCCATATGTATGCTGACTACAAGAGACCCATTTCAGACCTAGGGACACATACAGACTGAAAGTGAGGGGATGGAAAGAGATATTCCATGCAAATGGAAATCAAAAGAAAGCTGGAGTAGGAATTCTCATATCAGACAAAATAGAATTTAAAACAGATTATTAGAAGAGACAAAGAAGGACACAACATAATGATCAAGGGATCAATCCAAGAATAAGATATAACAATTCTAAATATTTATGCACCCAACATAGGAGCACCTCAATACATAAGGAAAATGCTAACAGCCATAAAAGGGGAAATCAACAGTAACACAATAATAATAAGGGACTTTAACACCCCACTTTCACCAAAGGACAGATCATCCAAAATGAAAAAATATAAGGAAACACAAGTTTTAAATGACCCATTAAACAAAATGGACTTAATTGATACAGGACATTCTATCCAAAAACAACAGAATACACTTTTCTTTTCACATGCTCATGGAACATTCTCCTGTATAGATCATATCTTGAGTCACAAATAAAGCCTTGGTAAATTTAAGAAAATTGAAATCATATCAAGTATCTTCTCCGACCACATGCAATGAGACTAGATAGCAATTACAGGAAAAAAACTGTAAAAAATACAAATATATGGATGCTAAACAGTAAACTACTAAATAACCAATAGATCACTGAAGAAATCAAAGAGAAAATAAAAAAATACCTAGAAAGAAATGACAATGAAAACACGACGACCAAAAACCTATGGGATGCAGCAAAAGCAGTTTTAAGAGGGAAGTTTATAGCAGTACAATCCTAACACAAGAAACAAGAAAAAGCCCAAATAAACAACTTAACCTTACACCTAAAGCAATTAGAGAAAGAACAACAAAAAAACCCACAATGTTAGCAGAAGGAAATAAATCATAAAAATCAGATCAGAAATAAATGAGAAAGAAATGAAGGACACAATAGCAAAGATCAATAAAACTAAAAGCTAGTTCTTTGAGAAGATAAACAAAATTGATAAGCCACTAGTCAGATTCATCAAGAAAAAACGGGAGAAGACTCAAATCAATAGACTTAGAAATGAAAAAGTAGAGGCAACAACTGACACTGTAGAAATACAAAGGATCATGAGAGATTACTACAGTAAACGATATGCCAATAAAATGAACAACTAGGAAGAAATGGACAAATTCTTAGAAAAGCACAACCTTCTGAGACTGAACCAGGAAGAATCAGATAATATATATATAGACCAATCACAAGCTCTGAAATTAAAACTGTGATTAAAAATCTTCCAACAAACAAAAGCCCAGGACCAGATGGCTTCACAGGCGAATTCTATCAAACATTTAGAGAAGAGCTAACACCTATCCTTCTCAAACTCTTCCAAAATATAGCAGATGGAGGAGCACTCCCGAACTCATTCTACTTGGCTACCATCACCCTGATACCAAAACCAAATGAAGACGTCACACACACACAAAAAAAAACCAACTACGGGCCAATATCACTAATGAACATAGATGGAAAAATCCTCAACAAAATACTAGCAAACAGAATTCAACAGCACATTAAAGGATCATACAGCATGATAAAGTAGGGTTTATCCAAGGAATGCAAGGATTCTTCAATATATGCAAATCAATAAATGTGATACACCATATTAAGAAGGATAAAAGGATATGATCCCCTCAATAGATGCAGAAAAAGCTTTCAACAAAATTCAACACCCAATAAAAACTCTCCAGAAAGTAGCACAGAGAGAACCTACCTCAACATAGTAAAGGCCATATATGACAAAACCACAGCCAACATCATTCTCAATGGTGAAAAACTGAAACAATTTCCTCTAAGATCAGGAACAAGACGAGGTTGCCCACTCTCACCACTATTATTCAACATAGTTTTGGGAGTTATAGGCATAGCAATCAGAGAAGAAAAGGAATCCAAATCAGAAAAGAAGAAGTAAAACTTACTGTTTGCAGATGACATGGCACTATACATAGAGAATCCTAAAAAAAGCTACCAGAGAACTACCAGAGCTAATCAATGAATTTGGTAAAGTAGCAGGATACAAATTAATGCACAGAAATCTCTTGCATTCTTATACACTAAAGTATGAAAATTCTGAAAAATTAAGGAAACACTCCCATTTACCATTAAAACAAAAAGAATAAAATACCTAGGAATAAACCTATCTAAGGGGACAAAAGACCTGTATGCAAAAAACTGTAAGACACTGATGAAAGAAATTAAAGATGATACAAACAGATGGAGAGATATATCATGTTCTTGGATTGGAAGAATCAACATTGTGAAAATGACTCTACTACACAAAGCAATCTACAGATTCAATGCAATCTCTATCAAACTACCAACAGCATTTTTCACAGAACTAGAACAAAAAATTTCACAATTTGTATGGAAACACAAAAGACCCTGAATAGCCAAAGCAATTTTGAGAAAGAAAAATGGAGCTGGAGGGATCAGCCTTCCAGACTTCAGACTATACTACAAAGCTACAGTAAGCAAGACAGTAATGTACTGGCAGAAAAAAAGAAATATAGGTCAATGGAACAGGATAGAAAGCCCAGAGATAAGCCCATGCACATATGGTCACCTTACCTTTGATAAAGGAGCCAAGAATATATGGAGAAAGATATCCTCTTCAATATGTGGTCTGGGAAAACTGGACAGCTACATGTAAAGAATGAAATTAGAGCACTCCCTAACACCGTATACAAAAGTAAGCTCAAAATGGGTTAAAGACCAAAATGTGAGACCAGATACTATAAAACTCTTAGAGGAAAACATAGGCAGAACATTCTATGCATAAATCACAGCAAGATGTTTTCTGACCCACCTCCTAGAGAAATGGAAGTAAGAACAAAAACAAATGGGATCTAATGAAACTTAAAACTTTTGCACAGCAAAGGAAACCATAAACAAGACGAAAAGACAACCCTCAGAATGGAAGAAAATTTTGTAAATGAATCAACTAAGAAAGGATTAATCTCCAAAATATACAAACAGCTCATGAAGCTCAATATCAAAACAACAAACAACCCAATCCAAAAATGGGCAGAAGACCTAAATAGACATTTCTCCAAAGAAGGTATACAGTTTGCCAACAAACACATGAAAAGATGCTCAACATCACTAATCATTAGAGAAATGCAAATCAAAAATACAATGAGGTATCATGTTACACCAGTCAGAATGGCCATCATCAAAAAATCTATAGACAATAAATGCTGGAGAGGGTGTGGAGAAAAGGCAACCCTCTTGCACTGTTGGTGGGAATGTAAACTGATACAGTCACTGTGGAGAACAATATGGAGGTTCCTTCAAAAACTAAAAATAGGACTACCATATCACCCAGCAATCCTACTACTGATCATATACCCTGTGAAAACCATAATTCAAAAAGATACATGTAGCACAATGTTCATTGCAGCACTATTTACAATAGCCAAGATATGGAAACACCCTAAGTGTCCATCGACAGATGAATGGACAATGAAGATGTGGCACATATATACAATGGGATATTACTCAGCCATAAAAATAAATGAAATTGAGTTATTTGTAGCGAGGTGGATGGACCTAGAGTCTGTCATACAGCGTGAAGTAAGAAAGAGAAAAACAAATACTGTATGCTCACACATACATATGGAATCTTTAAGAAAAACAAAATCGCTCTGATGAACCTAGGTACAGGACAGGAATAAAGACGCAGACATAGAGAATGGACTTAAGGACATGGGGAGGGGGAATGGTAAGCTGGGACGAGGTGAGAGAGTAGCATTGACATATATACACTACAAAATGTAAAATAGATAGATAGTGGGAAGCAGCTGCATAGCACAAGGTGATCAGCTCGGTGCTTTGTGACCACCTGGAGGTGTGGGGTAGGGAGGGTAGGAGGAGATGCAAAAGGGAGGGGATATATGTATACATATAGCTGATTCACTTTGTTATGCAGCAGAAACTAACACAGCATTGTAAAGCAATTATACTCCAATAAAGATGCTTAAAAAATACATCAAGAATAAATATTAATTCTAAGCATTCATTAACGTTTTTTAATTTTTCAAGTATCATTTGTGTGTATGTAATAGTATTATGCTGCATTATTATTACCTCCTTTAAAATAATTTTAGTGCTTATTTTGTTGCATGTCTGTTATATTTCCCAATTTCCAAAACAAATTTAATTTAAAAATTTGTTTGTATAAATAGGATGACAACATAAATAAGCAAGCAAACTTTAAAGGAGACTGAAAGGAAATGTTTATAACACATATATCCAAAGTTTAATAGTTTGTTTTCTAACAATAACTATAAAAAGTAATCTTATAAATGAGTAAATAATATGAACAATTTACAAAATATTAAATGTTCTAATACACAGAATTTTGAATAATCAAATTGAAATTAAAATACCATTTCTCAATTATAAGACCACCACAAAATAAAATAATAATAGAACATTTATTATGAGTCCATGAAGAGTGGTGAAATCTCAAATGCTATTGGTGTTAGTATCATTATCTATAACACTTTTAATAAGTAATTTGAGTAACATTTAAATATTAAAATAAATTTGGCTACTTACCTAGCATCCCCCCTTATAGAAAACTGTTCAATAGACATAGTTTAGGCACGTAGAGATAGATCTAGAGTGATATCAGTGATATACATATCAATGTATATTCATATATGGATACAATTGATGATAGAGATTTAAATATAGATGTGGATATGATGTTATCTATTGCCAAATAATTTGTAATAAAAATTGGGGACATTCTGAAACCTTATCATTATGAAATGGTTAAATAAGTATGTTTCACTCTTACAAAGGAATCATAAAACTAATTAAAGGAATGAGAGAAACTATAATTATAGTCCTGCAACAAGGTTTAACCCACATTCATTCAAAGGAAATTCACATGTAAAACATAAAGATATTTCTCAGATATCTCTGAACAGTATATAAATAAATATCTTTTTGTCAACAGTATAACACAGGGGCATGGAGTTAAATGGGCAGAGGTTAATGCTTTAAATTCTTGATTAAATAAAAAGAAATTATGTGGACAGATTATTTTCAAAAAGATTTTTAAGGAAGCATTTTTAAAATCCTGAGTGAGAAATGAGAAGGGAGGGGTAAATCCATTTGGAAGCATAGCAGATGCTCCACCTAGCACAATTTTTTTTAGTAAAATCTAGAAGTATCCTAACACTTGAGATCATATCAAGTTGAAGTTGCTGAGCTGCTCATTAATGCTATGCATATGGTGTGTTATTAAAGGTAACACTGCAAACCGAATTATTTAAAGGATGGCTTGAAAATTTCTCAAAACTTTCAATTAGCTACTATTCTTTTACTTTGCCAACATAGAGAGTAAAATTCATATTTTAAAAACCAAAAGTTATGGTTTTATTTTTACCTTTGCTTCCCAAGCTGAAAATCTTTTTTCCTTTCTTATTTCTGAGATTCTACAATTCTCAAATTTCATTCACTCATTATATACGTATGACCTAATTCTCATAATTTCAGTGCCAGTGTTGGCACTGGATCCTGGCTGGAGACTAGGATTATATAGGTGGATAAATCCAGGGACTAAGTAACTCACGGTCTAGTGGTGGAAACATGATCCAGTGCAAAATAATGCACCATGATTTATAATAAATGCATATACAAATCACATAAAAACACAGAGCCAGTACCATATATAAATCAGAGCATGAAGTGGAGCTAGACTACCACAGTTTAAATCCTGGCTCCACCACTAACTCGTTGTGTGATTCTGGGCAAATCACTTAATCTTTCAGTGCCCTAAGACATTGTCTGTAAAATGGCGATTAGGATTAAGTGACCTGGCACATAATAGTAAGTACATGTGACAGCTAAAAACAATAACAACCAAAAGAATAAAACATCAATTAATATATCACTTGATAAAAGGATGTGAAAAAGAAGGAAATGGAGCCTTGTGTAATTAACATAAGTAATATTCTTATTATATCACAGTTATTTTCTTGTTCCAGTGACATTTCAATTTTTCAAAGTGATTTACCTTTTAAATAGTTAAAAAAATAGTGGTTTAAAAGTTTTATTTTTTTCTATTCTTTCAGTGGCATCTGTGATAACTCTTTCCTGATCTCTGAAAAACATAAACAAAAACAAGCAAACAAACCAAAAACCCAAACATTTATCCCTTATTCCTTGTATCTTCAGCTATATCCCAAACTGAATCATCATCCATGCTTAGTACAATCTACAACTTTAGCAATCATTGTTAAGTGTACCTTTCTGCTTTAGTTCCAATTTAACTATTACTTCTAGAGACAGTGAATTATAAACTATTATAATTATAAAGAAAATATAGGCTTACTTTTGTACAGCAAAAATGCAGAAATGTCATTCAGAAATCTCCTTGCAATAAGCCTTAATTTTTGCTATGCTATCACCAGAACATGATATCCCTGAAGCCTAGGATCATTTATGAAGCTACCTTCTTTATGATTCACTTAAGTCATCTCAAAGTGAATTTGTCCAAAACCAAAATTTTCATTTTCTGCAGAAATGTCTTTCTCCCTCCTTACCCATATGTCAGGAAATAGCATCAGCATTCATTTAGCTAATTAGGCTGTCTTCAGACTCAAACTTGACTCTTTTTCTCATCTCACAACAATTCTATAAACGCAGAGTTTAGTTTCTTAGCTTCAAGATAAAACCCACATCCAACTGCTTTGCATGACATGCATCACCACCCTATGTCAGCCATTATTTTCTTTCACTGGGAATTCTAAGAACTCCAACTGTATTCCATGGTCCTAATTTTGCACCTCAAAGTCAAGGGTCTACCCTACATACAGAGTGATACTTTTTAAATACAAATCACATGTTATTTACATGTTTGGTCACCTCCAATACATTTGGACCTACCACATTTGGAATAAATCCAAATAACTTTAACTATGGTCTAATGAGACCTACATTAATTGACACCTATCAGACTTTAAAACTTAAAATTCTCTCTAAATGTGCTCAAGCTACATTAGCTTTCTTGCTCTTAGTTAAAACTTCCAGGAACAATTCTGCCATGTTCCTCCCTCTTTCCCCAAACTTTTTTTTTTTCACTCAGGTCTTTCCTTCAATATGTATTCTCTTTGTTTGTTTTTAAATATTACCTCTTTAGGGAAGCCTTCTGTTGGTTTGCAAACTGGCCCCATACATGGAGGGCAAAGAGAAATCAAAGAACAAGGCTGACCACTCCAGATTGGTAGTCTACAGGTTTAATAAGCGAGGGAACTTACATAGGAGACTTGACTTGGGCAACTGAAAGATGAGTAGATCTCTGCACCCTCCTGCCAGAATCTTAAAAGTTTGCAAAGAGGGCTTAAATGGGTTCAGTCACTTATACTGTCCAGATGGTCTCAACACTGTCTTACTTTCTTAAGTCTACGTCCTTAAAAAGGCTCCTAGTGCGGGAATGCTGAGCAGAGTGTACATTCAAAAGACAGGGGATTGGGTGAGGAGCCTCCAATTGCCTGGGTCCAACTCTTCTTTTTTTAAATTAAAAAAAAAAATTTTGGCAGCCCTGCACTGCATGAGGGATCTTATGGATGGAACCAGTGTCCCCTGAACTGGAGGGGCAGAATCTTAACCACTGGACCACCAGGGATGTCCCATCTGGGTCCAACTCTTGGGTTAACCTGCAGTCATGTCCTCCCTATCACCTCCTCCAACACCTCCCCATATCATCGCATCTAAAAATAACACTCTGTGTACTCTTCATGCTTTCCTATTAGAATAAAAACTCCAGTAAGGCCAGAATTGCTCTGCAGATGCTAAACAAATTGTATCAAATGAATGAAACTAATGATTGACATTGCTTGAAATAATCATCAATCAAATAGAAAATGGTCATTTATTCATGTTTCATATCTTAATAGTTTAAAATAATAAAATGGAGTTATAGTCACAACGCAGCTTTTTAGGCATTCTGCCTCTCAGTTCTCCAGGGTCACATATGAAGATGGACTTTTTCAATCAATGTCATTGGCGTTTTAATGAATGTCATTTCATGTCGTTTTAGTCAATGCCAATACAGAAATACTGATAGAAAATGGAGATGAAAATAATAGATTTACTGTTGCTAATTAGAGATTGTACATTTTTAATATCAGTAAAACTACACTGAGCCTTATATCTATACTTAAGACTGAAGAGTTGGAAAATAGGAAAAATTTAGTAAATTTCGTTTAGGGGATACTTATTTGATAGGTTTCCACTCTTCCTGTTTTTCCTTATGTAAATAAAGTATCTTTCATTTTCTGCTTTATTTTTATAAAAAAAAGTTTTTTTAAGAAATAGATATTGGATTCCACAAATTTTTAAGTCTAAGTGGACAATCATATTTTCCCTCATTGACTTATTACTTTGATTAATTATATTAAAATATTTTCTAATTTTGGATAATTTTCCATTCTTGGGACAAACTTCACTTGGTCAGATTTAAATATTTTATTTATTTATTTATTTAGGCCTCACAGCATGCAGGGATCTTAATTCCTCCTGCCCCCTTCAGTGGAAGCACAGAGTCCTAACCACCGGACCACCAGGGAATTCCCCAGATTTAAATATTTTAAATCTTTATAGCTAGATACAATTTTATTGTAGGTCTTTTGCATCAATTTTAAAATGATCTGTAGTTTTCTCTGTGCTGTTTATGCAAAGATTTCTTATCACTTATTCTGATTATGTCAAAATAATGTGGAGTCTTCCCTTTTATATCTTCTGAAAGGATTTAAATACCATTGAAATTACTATTAACACAAATATATTATTGAATACATCTGTGAAAATAGCTGTGCCGGTGTTTTAATGAGGAAAAGTAATTCATTACTTTCACAGTTCCCTTTACATAATTTGATTTGTAAATTGTTTTATTTTCTGGTACCTATTTCATGATTTATATATTTGTTAAAATATTTTCATCAAAGGTTTTAAAATAATTTTCATAAAGTGGAGGACATCAATTTCATATAATTATTTTATTTACTTTTTATTTATTTTTATAACCTTATTCTCACATATAGTTTTATGTCATTTGCTTATTTTTATCTTTTTTGAGGAGATCAGCTAAATTTATTTTATGGTTGCTTATTACTGTTTTTAAATGAGCCAACTCTGGGATTTAGTTTTCAATTTTACTGTTAATTCAATAATTTCTCTTCATCACTTAGAGTTTAACTCATGGATTTTTGTGTGTTTGTGTCTCTAATAATTTAAATCATTCTTTTCAGTGGCAATGATCAATAGCTATAGTGCTGCTTGCCAAACACTGTTTCTCTTCTACATGTTTCCTAAGTATTACTTCCAGGAAATTTGATATTTCTCAGGCTGAAAAGTTTGACTGAACACAACGTTTCTGAATGATTAATTTTTGAAAATGATTAATTTACTTTACAAAAACTATATTTAGTTTGTATAAGGTCTGTGGTAATTTAACAGTTTGCATAGGATGGGATTTCTTTATACAGTTGTACTGCAGATACTGTGGGGGATTGGTTCCAGGACCCCCTAAGGATACCAAAATCCAAGGATACTAAAGTCCCATAGTGTGCCCCCTGTATCTGTAGTTCTGCATCCACAAATTCAACCAAACTCAGATCATGTAGTATTGTGGTATTTATTGAAAAAAATCCATGTATAAGTGGACCCACACAGTTAAAAACCATGTTATTTGAGGGTTAACTGTAGGTTTGAAGATGTCTGTGAAGTTTTTGCTTTTCTCCATCTCATTTTATTGGCTTTAGAAAGAAAGTGTTTTCCTGGTTTGAAGAAGATAAGTCATAACATAGCAGAGTCTTGGTACCTGTCCTCAAAATGGGGGTGTGTATGGGTAGAAAATGTTGACTCAGATGGTTTGAGAAATATGGACAAGACTTGGAGCAGAGGGGACATGGGAGTTGAAAGCTAGAAGGTGGACTATGGAGGAGGGAGATAGGATAGTGAGAAGGGAAGATGGAAAGGCATGAAGACTGGAACCGGATACTAGAGAAGAAACTGAAGGTACACAAGAAGAAAACTGGAAGCAAGAGAGAGTGTGAGGTCCCATGTCTCATATGCTCTGACTTTATATCCATTATAATTGTTAGTAAATTTTATAAGTAAATATGATAAAGTTCTTATTACCTTATGTGAATTTGTTAAATGTATCATGGGTATAATTCTTTTTATGGCTGAATAATATATATATATATGATATATCATATATCACAGAATTTGTTTACTCACTCATCTATTGATGCACATTTGATTGTTTCCACCTTTTGGCTTTCGTGAATAGTGCTGCTATGAACATTTATGTATAAGTATTTGAGTACCTGTGTGAGTACAATTGCTGGGTCATCTGGTCATCTTATTTTTAACTTTCTGAGGAGCTGCCAAACTGTTTTCCACAGTGGCTAAACAATTTTACATTTCCACTAGCAATTTATGATGGTTCTTATTTATCCACATCCTTGCTGATGCATACTATTCTCCATATTTGTTTGTTTGTTTTTGTTTATAGCCAAACCAGTAAATGTGAGATTATATTTTAAAACTGGCTTTGATTTACATGAATAATTATGTTGAGAATCATTACATGTGCTTATTGAGCATTTGCATATTTTCTTTAGAGTAATGTCTATTCATGTCCTTTGCTCATTTTTAATTTGTCTTTTTCTTGAATTATAATTTTAGTTATACATATATTAGAACCTTATCAGATATATCATTTGCAAATACTTTCTCCCATGCTGTAGATTGCATTTACAATTTTTTTGATAATGCTCTTTAATACACAAAAGGCTTCAATTACAATGAAGTCCAATTTTTCTAGTTTTTCTATTTTTTTTCTTCTTACCCCTGCTACATGAGTAACATGTTATCATATTTAAGAATCTGCTACCAAATTCAAAGTCATAATTTATCCCTATGTTTTCTTCTAAGATATTTATAGTCTTAGTCCTTACATTTAGTTCACTAATCCATTTGGAGTTAATTTTTATATAAGGTTTTAAGTAGGGGTCAATTTTCATTCTTCACCATATGGGTATATAGTTTGTCCCAGAACCACTTGTTGAAGAGATTATTCTTTCCTCATGGAATAGTCTTGACAATTTTGTCAAAAAATCAGTTGGTTAGGGGCTTCCCTGGTGGCACAGTGTTTGAGAGTCTGCCTGCCAATGCAGGGGACATGGGTTCATGCCCCGGTCTGGGAAGATCCCACATGCCGCGGAGTGGCTGGGCCTGTGAGCCACGGCCGCTGAGCCTGCGCATCCGGAGCCTGTGCTCCACAACGGGAGAGGCCACAACAGTGAGAGGCCCGCGTACCGCAAAAAAAAAAAAAAAAATATATATATATATATATATATCAGTTGGTTATAGATGTACAGATTTTTTCTGGACACTGATTCTATTCCATTGATATATATTTATCCTAATAGTAGTAGCACACTGTTTTGATTACAGTAAGTTTGTAGTAAGTTTTGAGATTGCGAAGTGTGATTCCTTCACCTTTTTCTTTTTCAAGATTACTTTGCAATTCATGGTACTTTCGATTTCTGTAAGAAAAGCCACGGGCATTTTGATAGGGATTGCATTGAATCCGTAGATATTTTTGGAGAGTATTGACATATTAACAATATCAAGTCTTCCAGTCCATGCATATGGAATGTCATTCTATTTATTTAGGTATTCTATAATTTATTTCAGCATTGTTAGATAGGTGTTGGTGTACAAGACTTTCACTTCCTTTGTTACCTATATTCTTATGCATTTTATTCTTTTGGATGCTATTTTAAGTGTAATTGGTTTTCTTAAATTTCTTTTGGATTGTTCATTGTTGATGTATGCCTGATTTTTGTGTGTTGATCTTGTACTCTGTAATTTTGTTAAATTTATTAACTCTCATAATTTGTGTATGTGTGTGTCTGTTTGTGTAATGGATTTTCTATATAAAAATCATGTCATTTAGAGGTAGATACACAGTCAGCCCTCTGTATCCATGGGTTCCATATCCAAGAGTTCTGCATCCACGGATTCAACCAGATATGCATTGATAATATTTAAAAAATCTACATACCTTTGGCACTAAATGTCTAGTTAAGGAAAAGAAAGTGATTATCAGAAAAGTAAAAGTGGAAAGAAGGAAGGCTATTAATTTGGGAAGGAGTATGGGTGAGCTTCTGATTTGCTAGTGTTTGTATGTATCTCTTAACTTGAGTGGGTTGTGGTAATAATTTTATAAAATTCATGAGGCTGTACACTTTGTACTTTATGTATTTTTAGTTTTCTGATGTACACTAAAACATGTAATAAAGTAAAATAGGATATTATTTACATAGAAGAAAAAAAGTAACTTGTAAACAGTTAAGGGAGAGGAATTTTATGGCAGCTTAAATATTATCATATAGCATAAGTTCAGTGAGCCAAGAGTGAAACTATTTTAAGTCTAGAGAATGTAATTACTTTTACAAACTGCATTAAAAAAATGTTCCTTTCAAAGCAACTTCTTTTGATTTAGTTGTATAATGATCCTGTTATATTTTTCATATATTCATATATACCTCATATTTGCAGAACTTACTATAGGAAACAGGTGTTTTCTAAAAGTTATGTGTTCAATCTTTGTAATGTATAACTTACATGTAATGATTTTGATAACTGCAAACAGAAAATTATTTTCATGTATGATTTATACTCTATGTGTGTATATAAATCTATAATTTTTGGTTTTGAATACTGAGTATTTACAATGTAACTTTTAAGACACTAACGGAAGTAATTTGGTAATCCTAAATTTAATAGTGTACAAATAATTGTGTTTTATATATTTTTTTGTTTATAAGTGGTCTGACATAGACTTCCTCTATGACAAACTGACACAGATAAATGCATACATGAAAATGTAAATAAAATATTAAGCATAGGTGGTAACAAGAAAAATCAGTAATTACAATATTTATATTATGTAAAATTTCTTATAGAAGAACACTGTCCTAACTCTCTTGCACCATGATTCACACACATTATTGCTCTGCATATAGGCAAAGGACAATTTGGTTAGGCCCAAAATAATGACTTATTTATGCTAACAGAATGGGATGCATGTAAAGAATTATAAGAGGCTTCCAGTAGAATGTTTTCTATTGTCAATTTTAATTAAACTATACATACATATGTTTTCTATACCTCTGTTCATGAGCAGTTTTATGGCCTTAATCACATTTCCATATTATGTCTCAGTGTCCAATCTCAGTTCTCTGTATATTTGATAAGTACCATGATACACAACGAGAAGTGGCTGATCATATTTCTTAAAGTTCTGTCAGAAGTTTTCATATTTCTAAATTATTATTCATAGCATACAATTGCAAAACATCATGTTAAACATCATCCATGTAGCTATATTTCATAGAATAAATTAGAAAGTTTATATGCATGATACTAGCTAAAATATATTTAATATTTACTAAGTGCCAGAAAACTTTGCATGCATTCAATTATTTAATATTCACAACAAGCCAGAGGATTGATGCAGTTATTACCTCCATTAGATAATTAGCAATTTTGAAAACTATGGTTGGCCAAATAATTCAAACAGTAAGTGGCCAAATTAGGATTTGAACTTGATTCTCCTCTGATACTAGAATCCATTTTCTTATTTATGGAATACACTATAGCAAAGCTAATTTACGACTGAAAAATAGAAAATCAGTTTTAAGGAGTAGATATCACTTAATAAAATATATTGGAATAAATTAAGAGGGGAATGAAGGCCAGTGCTATGCCGAAAGTAGAAGTAAACTAGATTGAAAGGTTGATTTTTGCTTCTGGCTGTGGCGGATTGGCTTGCTTCAGACCACTCCTCTTAAGACAATAATGAGAAAATTTGGATAAAATTTTTAAAATAAATTCAAGGCATTATAGGTCTGAAGATGAGAGTCCATGTGAACTCCTCAGTCACTTCTATTAGGTTGGTTTAACTCTGCCATCAAGCCAGAAAAGGAAACACACTAATATAAAAGTAGGCACCCATATACTCATGCAAACACACTCGGTCCAAAAGCAATCAACAGATATGAGAATAAAAATAAGAGTTAAAATTATGTTGCATTAAAACAAACTGTGTATTAAAAATAATACATTTTTCTGAGAATAAGACAATAATTTTATCAAGAAATATATTACTAATATTCAGTGTTCAGTATAACATCTAATTATATTAGAAAATCACCTCAATACATTACAACTAAACATTTGGAGGAATCTGATTAAATGACTAAGCAAGCTAACAATTGATGAAGACTTTCTTGACTTGAATTTAGATATCTGATATGGAGCCACTGTATCAGTGTTCTGGATAATGTACCAGTCTACATGTTAATTAGATAAAATATTTTAAATATTGATATGGCAAGCAATTTTAAATTTATTGGATGATTCTATTTTATGTATGACATGTTTAATGACATTCTTTAATAGAATGCATTTTCCTTAATATATTAACATGTTCATAGGTTCTAGGGGAAAAAAGTCACAATCACAATGATACATTTCATCTAATACTTATTGTGATACTTCACATGGTAACATATCACAATGTTTTATATTATTATATAATAATCTGCCTTTGAAGATGACACACTAGAAGGTAATATATCTTCTCTTATAGCTTCTGCAATGTTGTGATATTACTAAAAGTATTTCATGTTAAATATATAAAATCTATTTTGAATATTTCTTTCAGGGTTTATTCATTGGTAAAATCACTTTCTGCATGTGTGTGTTCCCAGTATTCCATGAGCTTCTGTTGCTTTATATCTTTAATACACTTTAATAATTAAATTTGTTGGTAAGCTAGTTTTAGAAACATCTAAATATGAAATTAAATATGTCTGAGAGTTGTTGCAATACCTAATCAATGAAAACTCTGAAAGAAAAATATTAATCATACGAGCTCTAAATACAGAGCCCTAACTGCCCAAATGAAGTCATTTACACTGCCTCTACTCTTGATTAATGCCATTACTGAAGGATTTTCACCCAAACCCATCAGTTTACAAGTAAGTAAACTCAAGGAAAAGAGAATTAGTGAACTGCCCAAGACCAGAAAACTAAATTAAATATAGCACCCGGGAAGAATATGTTTTCTCTTTGGTAACACTGCTCAGAATGGAAATATATTTTATTGAAGAAGTTAATAGTTAAAAATAAAATATGTTAAATAAACAACTTTATGTGAGGCACTGCGGGCAGTACATAACATAGTAAGAAGAAAGCTGCAGTGTTAAGTCTTAGGAAGAGGCGAGCCCAGAACATAACTCCCCAGTGGAACGGACAGCTGGCTGAGACTGGACCAAGCAAGCCCCATAGTCAAGGATGAATCTTCATTGGCTTAATGATGTTATGCTGAGAAAAGCCATCCACAAATGAAGTAAACAGCAAAGACCAACAAATGAATTATCTAGCTATCTCAATCTTGGGAGAAAGTCAAAAAAGAGTTTGGTAGAAGTTTGTGGTACAGAAAAGGATGATAGCAAGAAGGGTTATATTTAGGTTGTAAATAGAAGAAAATTATACTTGGCTTGATAGCACTTCTTGGGTCCTGTGGACTGTTTATATCCCACTGATAAAGAGGTAGCCTGCATAAACACCAAATGTTAAAAATGAGACTTTACAGGCTCAATAATTTTCTTAACAATACATTGTACTCCAGTTCACATTAAAGAGCATTATTATCCTTCTACAGCTAAAATTACAGTGACATAAAATTGTTTAGGTTGAGAATGACAGTCCAAAGCACTGCAGATGTGCATGTTGTTCAATAAAGATACATTTTCTTCATTACACTAAACTGTCTAAGATGAGAAGTGAATAATAAATACATTATTAAAAAGTCATAAGCAATATTTGAAAAATATATTTTTGAGTAAGTCATTTTTCATTAGTATCAATATGATACATTTATTGTTTTAGTTGATAGTATAATCTTATATATAGCCTAAATATTGTTCAATCCATAACTCCTAAAGTAAGTCCATATTATTACAACCTTATTTGACAGTAATGATAATATCAGTGTTCCATTTCAACATTTATATAATTAAATGATACATTTCCAATGTTACAGTTTGGGTTTTTTCCCTAGTTTCAAAAGGTATACCAAACCCAGTAAAACAGGACCACTGATTACAATGGTCTACGGTGCAAACAGTGAAATTCTCATATTATACAATATTCCCACCAAAAATACTTTTGGAACTTCAGTGTACAAAGGTGGCAGTAATTTTTTAACAGACTGTTTGAATTAGTAACTAGATTTTAAATGAATATACATGGACTGTGCCTTTTGCCTATAACTCATAGTTTCTTTGCCACGCCTGTTATTAGCTAAGGCTCGGCTCTAATTTCTGTGCCATAAGTTAAGGAAACCTACAGTAAATTCTCCATGGAAGAACTCTACCTTTACCTGAATATCAATTAGCAGTGTAATATTATGACAAATATTTTTTAAAACTCCTTTTAGCTTTTGCTTTAATATAATTCAGGCCAGAGACAGTAACGCTTCAGATATTTTCCATTATTCATCCTATGCACATGACTTATCCTTCAAAGTTATGGTGTAAAAGTCATTTCACTTCTTAGAACACTGACTTTATTTTACTTATACTTATTGGTGATAAAATTATGGTAAACAAAGATGGCATTGGAGATGTGATCTCTCTATCTACATGTATGTATATTTGTGTGTATGTATATGTGTATGTATGAGTGCATATACAAGAATGGACTTATGTCTACCTCTATTGGAAGAGCCAGGAGACTTACTTGAAATATGAACAGCACTATCTTCTGCAACTCATTAAAAGTTTTGCTCTTTACATATTTGGTGTATTATATCCACTTATTTATCCATTCATTTAATAAACATATTTTAATACCTTGTGCTAGACTTTCTCTCATCTTCCTTTTCTGATGTAGATGTCCGGGTAAAAGAATAGGTGAGGGCTCTGGAAGTAAGACCTCTCTTACTGACGGACCTGGTGAATGGGGCATTGTAATAAATGTCAGATATTTATTTTCAGTTGATTCTGATATAAAAGTTAGGAAGAAACCTATTCCTGCTCCTCAAGAAAAATATGCTAAGAAAATAAAATGTTGTCAATATAAACCAAATAAAATTATATAGAAATGAATAAAGAGTGAAGATGTAAAGGATAATCTATACTATTTAGGAGTAATTTTCAGAGCCTGTGTCTACTTAGCCTGTACATCTTTGGACATGCTATGCACAATTTTAAAAGTCAGATTAGAATATTTGGCCTGCAATGAAAGGTACTTGGAGATACAAAAAAAAAAATCTTCAAGTGTAATATCTTTCATTGACAAGGATAGATAAACAGATAATTATAATAATGGAGGATAATTACAATGGAAAAAGAAAGAAAAGGGAGAGTATCTTTCTAATCGGTGATTCAGAAGGAGATAATAGACAAATAGAAGAAAATTTTAGAAGAAGTGAAAAATGAGTGTATTTCAGATTTGAAAAAAAAATTCCAAGGAGAATACTACAAGGAATCCACACTTAGACATACATTAAAACTGAAAAACAACAAAGAGCAGGCTGATAGAAAGTAAGCCTATATATGTCATATTACAATTTAACTAACAGTTGATTCTTATTGTCAACCTTGTATGTCAGAAGACAAAAGAATGATATCTTAGTATTGTTTTAAGGTACAATTATGTCAAATACTTTATATGTAATTAAAATTTCTTTCACAAATGAAATGAAATAGCATTTTTCAAATAAACAAAAGCTGGAAGATTTTACCACAAATTCACCCTCATTAAAGGATGTGCTTCAGGAAAAGAGACAATAAACCCAAAATGAAGATTCCAGATAAAAGAAGGAATGATAAGCAAGGAAAATGAGAAGCATCTGGTTGAACCTAAATAAACATTGATTATGTACAATTGTATCCAATTTGTAAGATCACACATATAGACTATGGCACAAAATAAGATGTAAGTTGGAAGGCAGTGATTGGAATAAGCATATTCTAAGGCCATAATATTCTGGAAAAACATAAATATACTGACTTAAATTAGGTATTGTTATATTTTTAAAGAAAATAAAAAGTAGAAAGTAGTAAATAGATGATAAAAATTAAATATATATCAATAATTGTAATACACATAAATGAACAAGACAATGAGAGAGGGAATAATAATAAATGTAATAATTTCGATTAAAATGGTTAAACAGCAAAACGCTGAAGAAATTTGTCACCAAGTATTTCACCAAGGAATCTAGACTTAATACACTGTAAGGTAGAGATGTGAAAATGTTTTAAGTTAGTACAAAATGACTATCTTTATATTTAGAATGATCACACTGGATATGCTACCTTTAATACTCTATGTAATTTGGAACGATTTTATATTGCTGGACAGTTAGACAAAGCCTTTTAAAAATAATTGTAAAAAAATTAAAAAGTGACCAAAAAAATAAACAGGATGGGAATTTAGGTAAAAAGGAATTCACAGTTTCAAAGCCTCCTTTTTTTCCTACAGGCAGTTTCCTATTCTGGCACATTTGAGATTTGGTTTTAATAGTTTGTTGTAATGAGTGCAACAGAAACAAAGCCCCAGTTACGTACAAACTGGAAACTCTACTAAGGGGCCCTTTTCATAATAGTTGTACCTTCAAAGGACACAGTTTCAGAGTAGAGAGATTTGGAGGTAAATCTTCCCCTACCCCTTCACTCAGGATGTTGTTATAAAAGTTGAGTTGGTTTGAAGCAAGGAGAATGATGTGTTTGGGGGCAAATTTCAACCCTGATTTATCTCACCTGAGAGCTCCAAATAACATTAAGTGAATAATTTACTTTAAAGTATTCCAGACCTGGCATGTTCCCAGGCACTTAAAGAAGCTTATGCAAAGGATGAAGGATGAAGGATCATTATTCCAATTTTCAAAGAATTCACATAGACACATTTTTTAAATGGTTGGACAGAAAACATTCAAAGATAATCAAATATATAAGGTAACTAGGCCCCAAAGTGAGATTCAGCAGAAACAACATACATAAAGAGACGTGAAAAAGAATCTTTATAGCAATATCGTTAATTTTTTTTAAGTGAGACAATGAAAATGACAATAGAAAAGATAAATTGTGGCATATCCCTACATGGAATGTATTAGCAAAAAAGGCAAGTCACAGAAAATATAGTACAATTCCATGTATTTACAGTTAACATAGGCAAAAATATATATTGCTTTGCAATACTTATGTCTGTAGAAAAATTTTAAAGAAACACATGGAAATGATAAACACCTAATATGAGATAATCATATCTCTGGGGATGGAATCAAGGAGGAACACTCATGGTGCTTGCTGTGAGGTGAGTATTTGGGTGTGTATTGCATACTCATTGTATCATTACGTTTTTTCTGGATGCTTAATAGTACACATAAAAAGAAGTCTGTGAGTGAATGAATAACTGAATAAAATTCACCTAGAAAGTGTCTTTAATTTTTTGAAACATTAATTGTATTATACGCAGAGTAAAAGTTGAAACTAATTTAACAACTATACTGTTTAAAAGAATAAACTATGATTCTTGTTTTCAAATAAATAATGATCTTATAATTCTGAGATATTGAAGCTTAGTAACATTTTGAATGTTGTATATTAGTTATTTTCATGACCATGTATCAATATACTATATGGAAAGGTAAATGTTATGCCCATCTTAGCAGTTAGTATATAAAAACAGACTTTATTGTTATAATAAATTGGGGGGTTCAATGGTGTGCTTAAACTCTAAATCAACTTCTGATATCCATCTGTGTAATGCACAGCTACATATTCATAGAAACTAACCTCAAGGTTCATATCATATCACATAAATTGATACACATATTATTATATACATTTGACTGTTTAAATAATTAGGTGGGAATTGTTTCATTTTTTTCATCAGATGAACTTATGCCATAGAATATTGCAGATGAGGGGAGAAAATATATTCTGCTTTAACTAGTTATTTAATAAAGTTTAACTAATTTTTATAAAGATATGTTGATCAACTTTTAAGACTAAAGATTTCTTTCCTCTTAGCTCTAAAAGTAGGCTTCAAGCAGTTCCATACATTTGGTAAAGGCCAGTATCTACCCCAAGATATTTTTTAGCAGGGAAGGTAAGTCATAATTTCAAATATTTTCCACAACATTACATTTTGATATTAAGTATACATAATTATTGTTACCATGACATTCTCTTATATTTATAAAGATGAAGGAAATAACACTACAAACTATATTGAGTTACTAACAGTGACTAATTACTGTTTATGTGTGTTTATATTAAAAGAAAAGCATTATTCTTACTTTAATCAGAGTTGCATTAATTACTGCATTGTGGATGTGACCCTGTAGGGAGGATAGTTTCTGTTTATACCTGGTTTGGACATGCTGAACAAATTTTACTGAAACTTGAGGTCTGGGCAAAAAAAGTGTCTTGAAAGGTAATTTATGACTAATTAGATAGAGAGAGCTCCACAGAGATTTATCTCCTGAGTTGTGTATTTACATTTCAAGGTAGGCTGAAACCTAGGACCTTAAAAATCCTCTGGGTTATAAATCAGGAGACAGTGAACTTATTTATCTTTGCCATGGAGAGATGTATTTGCATTCCATGGAGATGGAGTAAGAAGCCTGTATCTTTTCCATTATATTTCCAAGGAGACTCTTTCTGGATGGGAGTGATACAGCATGTAAATAAGTGTCCAGATTCATTTTATTCAGGGTTCCTCACTGGCAACACAGACTCCGATATGTTGCATGACATTTGGCTCCTACTGTGTTACCTCATGGGTAAGAATTGGGGAAGAGGAAACCAGTAGTTAATTGTTTGCTGTAAATAAAGAACAATGATCTACTCTGCTCTAGCAACTTATGTGAACATTCAAGATAATATTAATAAATATAGATTTTTAAAAGTTAAGAGTAGGTGAATTGAATAGTAATCTACATGTGATTAGCTCATTAAAATGTTTTTGTTCATTAGTATATTAATATATTGAGTCATACATCTGAATTTCTTGAGATGTAAGAATTCTGCTAATGAAGTACCTATACGCATGTTCTAATTTGGTGAACTATTGAACAGAGTTGTATATTCTTTCTTTTTCCAGCTTCTCGGAGATATAATTAACAGTCATATATTATTTATTACTGCAGGACTTCTTGAAACTTTTACTATGTTAGTATGCAGTATGTTTCGAGGAAGAAGGTATTGAGTGACAAGGGTTAAGTATTTGTGCATCCTGACCATGGTTGCCTTCAAAAACACTTTTTCCATAAAGTATCTATTAATATTTCTCAATCTAGTATTCTGAAGACCACACTTTGGGAATTGTTTTACTTACTTTACCTACCATACACAGTGTTGGTTAAGTTAATTCTCTTCAATGTGAAATTTCAGTTACTATCATTAATACCACCAAAAGGTAAATATAAGATTTTTAAAAATATATTCAATCCACTTAATTCCCATTTTTCTTGTTTTTGTCTAAGAAGACAAAACAATCCTTAAAGTGTTTGTACCTAACAACAGAGCATCAAACTTCTTGAAGGAAAAACTAATAGAACTGCAAAAAGAGAGATGAATTCACTATTACAGATGGAGGCATAAACATGTCTGTATCAGAAATGGAAAGATCAAGCAGAAAGGAAATCAGTAAGGACATAGTTAACCTCAAAACACAATCAACCAACCAGAAACAATTGGCATCTGTAGACTACTTCATGCAAAACCAACAGAATACACATTCTTCTCAAACTTACATGCACAATTTACTAAGATAGACCACACTCTGGGCCATAAAACACAAATAAATTTAAAAGTATAGAAATCGTACAATGTCTGCTTTCAGATCACAGTGGAACTAATCTAAAATCTCAAGACAAATTAAAAGAGTTTTGGAAATAAAAATATAAATACAACTTATCAATATTGGTGGGATGGAGTAAAAGCAGTGCTTAGAGGAAAACCAAGAGTAATGAATGCATATATTAGAAAGAAAGATGTAGAATCTATAATCTAAGTTTCCACCTTAGGAAACTAGAAAAAAAAAGTGCAAATTAAATTCCAACTAAGCAGAATAAAAGAAATTAGAATTAGTGCAGAAATCAATGAAATTGAAAAAAGGAAATAGAGATATTCAACAAAACCAACAACTGGTTCTTTGAAAAGATTAATAAAATTGATAAACATATAGCCAGGCTAATTACAAATCATAAGAAATGACACAATTAATAAGATCAGAAATGAAAAAAGGGACATCACAACAGATCTAATGGAAATTAAAGAGATAATAAAGGAATACTATGATCAACTTTATGCCCACAAATTCAATATGAAAACAGAAAGAAATAAAAAGTATCCATATCAGAAAGAGACAGTAAAGATACAGTATTATTATCAGATCATATTCTTGTATTGCTGAAAACTTAAACAGTAATAAAACTGATATAACTAACCATTGACTATAGCAAGGTTTCAGGATGCTAGTGAAATATATAAAAAATCAGTTATATTTCAATATACAATCTGAAAATGAAAATTTTAAAGCAACTTAATTTACTAAAGAATCAAAAAGTACACAATTCTCAAAGATATATTTAACAATGGAAATGTGATTCTTATATAATGGAAATTAGAAAGCATTGCTAAGAAAAATTAAAGAAGATATAAATAAATAGAGATTTTTCAGTCATGGACCGAAAGACTCAATATTATCAAGATGGTCAATCTCTCCAAGCTGATGCAAAATTTAATCCCAAAGGCTTTTTTTTCTGTAGAAATTGAAAAAAAAAACTTATCCTAAAGTATATATGGAGATGCAAAGATATATAATAGTAAAATGTTTTTTAAACAAAAGTACAGACTTAGAGGACTTACACTAGCCAAAATCAAAACAAACTATAAAGCTATAATAATCAAGATGGTAGGGTGTTGAAACAAAATAGAAACACATCAGTACACTAGAAGGAAGAGCATTGAGAGTCTTCAAATATAGATTTTTTATAAAGGTACTAAGACAAAATGGGGAAAGAATAGTATTTTCAACAAATAATTATGGAACAATTGGATATTCACAAGCATAACAATTAACTTAGACATTTTCCTCAGTATACACAAAAGTTAGCTCAAAATGAATCATATTGCTAACTGTAAAAGCTAAAATCATAAAATTTCTAGAAGGAAGTAGAGGAGAAAATCATGAGGAGGTAGATTTGCGCAAAGAGTTTTTAGATACAACATCAAAATAAACTTCATAAAGAGAAAAAAACAACATACAATTTGAATTTTATCAAAATTTTAAAAATGTGTGCTTCAAATGATGCCATTAATTAAAAAGAAAAAGTAAGGTACAGATTAGGAGAAAATACTTGAAAATAACATATTTTATAAAGGATTTCTCCTAAGTTTACAAAAAACACAACTCAATAATAACACAAATATAAAATGAGAATATATTTGAATAGCTATTTCACCAAATAAGATTCAGACATGAAAAGATGTTAAATTTCATTAGTCATTAGAGAAACACAAATTAAAGTAACAATAAAGTATTACCATACATATACTAGAATATGCATCTAATACAGACAAAAATACAGAAAATAAGGGGTGTTGGCAAGGAAGTGGGAAACTAGAATCATATATAGCTAGTGGGAATGTAAATGGTGCAGACAATTTGGAAAGAATTTGGCCATTTCCTTAAAATTTAAACATAAGCTTATTATATAATTCAGCATTTGCAGTCTTAGGAATCTATCTGAGAAAAATGAAAACACACACATTTGTGAATTGCAGAGCATCATTATTCATAACAGTCCCAAACTGGAAACAATCCAAATATCTCCCCATTGTTGAATGGATAAACAAAAATATGGAGTAATTGAATATTATTTAAGATTTAAAAGAAATGAAATATATGATATGTTTTATGATATGATATGGCTGAATCTCAAAAATATTATGCTAAGGAAATCAGACATAGAGAATATATATTTTATGATTCCTTTTACATAAAATGTTTAGAAATGCAAAAAAAAATCAAAAGGCTGCATTCAGAAATATAAGGAACTTTTAAAATTTATTAATAAGATAGCAAAAATTCACCACAAATTAACAACATACTTGAACACAGACTTCATAAATGAAAATAAATCATAAATTAGCAGATGGAAGGGGCTAAACGGTACTTGTCATCAGCAAAAAGCAAGTTAATACCACTCTCACCACTTTTATTCAACATAGTTTTGGTCAATTAATCTACTACAAAGGAGGCAAAAATATACAATGGAGAAAGGACAGTCTCTTCAGTAAGTGGTGCTGGAAAATTGGACACCTATATATAAAAGAATGAAATTAGGACATTCTCTAACATAATTTACAAAAATAAACTCAAAGTGGATTAGAGACCTAAATGGTGAGACCAGATACTGTAAAACTCTTAAAGGAAAACACAGGCAGAACACTTTTTGACATAAATTGAAGCAATATTTTTTAGATCTGTCTCCTAGAAACAAAAGCAAAAAATAAACAAATGGAACCTAATTAAACTTAAAAGCTTTTGCACAACAAAGGAAACCATAAGCAAAATGAAAAGAAAACCTACAGAATTGGAGAAAATATTTGTAAATGATGTGACCAACAAGGGATTAATTTCCAAATTATACAAATAGCTTATACAGCTCAATATTTTTAAAAAATATCAAAAAATGGGCAGAAGACCTAAATAGAAATTTCTCTAAAGAAGACATAGAGATGGCCAACAGGCACATGAAAAGATGCTCAACACTGCTAATTATTATATAAATACAACTCAAATATACAATGAGGTATCACCTCACATGGGTCAGAATGCTCATCATCAAAATTCTACAAATAATAAATGCTAGATAAAGTGTGGAGAAAAGGAAACCCTCCTACACTGGGCGGCAATGTAAATTGGTGCAGCCACTATGGAGAACAGTATGGAATTTCCCTAAAAAACTAAAAATAGAGTTACTATATGATCCAGCAATCTCACTCATGGGCATATATCTGGAAAAGATGAAAACTCTAATTTGAAAAGATACATGCACCCCAATGTTCATAGCAGCACTATTTACAGCATCCAAGATATGGAAGCAACCTTAGTGTCCATCAACAGATGAATGAATAAGGAAGATCTGGTATATATATACAATGGAATATTACTTGGCAATAAAAAATGAATGAAATAATGCCATTTGCAGCAACATGGATGGACCTAGAGATTGTCACACTAAGTGAAGTAAGTCAGAAGAGAAAGACAAATATATGATATCACTTATATGTGAAATCTAAAAAAATAATACAAATGAACTTATTTACAGAACAGAAATAGACTCACAGTCATAGAAAACAAACTTATGGTTACCAAAGGAGAAAGGGGAGTGCTGATATATTAAGTACTGGGATTAACAGATACATGCTACTATTTATAAAATAGATAAACAACAAGGGCTTACTGTAGAGCACATATATAATGTATATTATTATATATATGTATGTATGTATATATATAACTGAATCATTCTCTTGTATACCTTAAACATGGTAAATCAACTATACTTCAATTTAAAAAAAAAGAAAATAATCCACCACTATGTGCCTGCAAATATGACTAAAGTTAAATGCCTAGCAATACCAAGTGCTACTGAGGTTGTGAAACAAACGTGTCTCCTACCTACTGCTTGTAGGAAGAGTGGTTCAGTCACTTTGCAAACAGTATACCAATATCTCAAAAAGTAAAATACATGTACCAATGGATCCCACAATCCTATACTATAAATTAACCCTAAATAAATAAAAACGTGTCCAAACAGATTTATGCATGAATATTCTGAACAGCTTTATTAAGTTAGTCACAGATAGGAATTGACTCAAATGTCCATCAACCAATAAATGGAAAAACAAATTAAAAAGTGTTATCCAACAATAAAAATGAACACAATAGTCAGAAACACAACAACATGGATGAGTGTCAAATGCATGCCAATGAAAGAAATCAAGCGTTTATATGAAATGCTGGAAAAGGAAGAACTATAGTTATAAGAAACAGACTGGTGTTTGCCTGGGGCTGGAAATCAGAGACTGGACTGACTACAAAGTGGCACAAGGGAAATGTTGTAGATGATGAAATTTTTCCATTCCTTGGTTATGGTGGAGATTATACCACTGTATACAATTACCAATGTTCATCAAATTCTTCCCCCAAAATAAATTAATTTAATTGTACTTAAATTTTACCTTACTAAGAATATTTAAAAATAATGATACAAATACACTTATAAAACTAGAATATCTTAATTTTCAAAAATAAAGTGGCTACAATATTTAAAAACAATGAATACTAATTGGTTTTACTTAATGCAGTAGATTAATATTTTGATCCTCCCAGGGGAAGGTTTTGAAGTAAAGAATCTTTTAATATCTCACCTGAAAGAATATCTAGTGATAGAATGTCAAAATTTCCAAGAATACCTAAATGAGGGAATGTCAAAATTTCCAGTAACTCTACGTTTAACTAACTATAGAAATTAATGTCCAAGTCTGGACATTTCTTAATAATAAAATGGGGGAGACAATAATTATGTTGGGACAATAGATGTAAATTGAGATTGCATTGGGTACTGGAATATGTTTATTCATCCTACTCGGGGAAGAAGACATGTATTTTCAGAATTTGGGTATGAAATCTTTCTCTAGAAGTGGGCCATTCTTATTTGCTTGTCTGTGTCCTACATTACAATTTCATCTTATCTTTATGTTTATTTTCCTTTCAAGGCAACATACAAAGAATACAGACCATTTAGTCTATCCTTTCATTCAAGCACAGTAGGAAAAGTTAAGCTATAATTCTATAATTCCACTTTAAAAAACAAATAAAGGATTATAAGAGGAGGAATTTTTTTTTAAAGATATCAGTACTTGGTTCTTAAGTTATTTAACTGAAGTTATATAATGAGCACAACACTGGGCTTGCATAAAAGTCCTGATAGTACATATATTTTTTTTTTATTCAGAATTATTTTGAAGAAAATAAAGTATTCTAATATAGGTGTACTTAATTCTGTGATAATTTAGGGGCAAGGATGATTGTTCACTAAATTGGAAATTAATGTATGATTTTGTAAGTATATGCTTTATAGCTGGCATTTAGGTGTATATGCTCTTTATTCTGTTTGTTTTCTTTCCAGTTTCATAGTGGTTCTTTATAAGGGTGCACATTTGAATACATACACACACACACACACACACACACATACACAGAGCAAAAGAAATACTTTTACTTATATGTAAGTTTAAATTAAAGTAAATGCAATTTGTAAATAATTTTATCAGTGATTTTTATACAGTATTATAAAGTATATAGTTTATGTCTAGAAGACATAGAAATTTCTTTGTTATTTTAACTCACAATGTTTGGATGTAATTGAGTGAGAGTGATAATTCTAAATAATTACAAAAATTATTGAATATATAACTTCAAGCATTAAAATACTGCACCATAATTTAAATAGTACCCTTAAATATTTAGACTTATTCCTGTGTATATAAAAGAGAAAAAAAAATTACTTACGTTTATAGAAGATTGCTTTACTTAAAATCTCCCAAATGGGGCTTGTCCCCATTTTTATACTAAAATAGAGATTGTCACCTTACTAACCCTTGACTAACTTGTATGTTTTCTGGGACAATTAACATATTTTGAGAATAACAAACTACCAATTATTCCCAGATTTTCACAAAAAGAAAGGAAGAATGAGCTTTTTAAAAAGCATTTATTTATTTATTTTTTTTATTTTTTTGCGGTATGCGGGCCTCTCACTGTTGTGGCCTCCCCCGTTGCGGAGCACAGGCTCCGGACGCGCAGGCTCCGGACGCGCAGGCTCAGCGGCCATGGCTCACGGGCCCAGCCGCTCCGCGGCATATGGGATCCTCCCAGACCGGGGCACGAACCCGTATCCCCTGCATCGGCAGGCGGACTCTCAACCACTTGCGCCACCAGGGAGGCCCTTAAAAAGCATTTATAACCTGGATCAAGTACATTCATTCAAATAAGTATTTGTTAAACTCCTGCCATGTGCAGAATTGCACTGGTAATTCCTGTGTTCTACTAAAATCCTCTCTTGGATAAATTTAACTCACAGCCTGGAATAATTTTTCATTAGATCCACTGGATTACCAGTTTTCCAGTCATATTTTTGAGATTCTACTTATTTTATTAAATGGTGATTCCAAGAGACAAGCTGTCAACTGAAGAACACCTTTCTAAAAACTAGTCTAGTATATTGAGAATGTGTTAGTCCACAATAGGTATTTTCTAGAAATTACATCAACTTACCAAGGTTTTGATAATAGGGCAACTTATTTCCTCAGCCACCTAGTTCTTTACCAAGAAACTCTTTCACTTGCAAAGGTGTTCATGGAACTCTGTGCTCCTCTGGAACTTGTAAGAGTAAAAATTTAAAAATTGGTATTTTCAGTTCAGCTCCAGTTATTATTCAACTATCATGATAGTTATATAAACCTTGACTTAGGAAAAGTAGATGAGGGGATTTTAAAGTATGTAGTAGGATTTTTGTGCCTCCAACTCACAATGAACCAAAGAAGACTCTTGACTTCCCACCCAAATTATTTTACACTCTGTCAAAATTCAACAGTCTGTGGTTACACAAAACAAAATCTAGTTATATTTCCAAATATCTAGCAAGACACTTGTCATTTACCAAGGAATCAACTAACCAGCATATTAAATGCCTACAAGTGGGCTATGTGATATGTGTCAGATAATATGAATATTAATAAGCACTATCATATCCTCAACAAACTCCAGATTTGTGGGGAAGAAAAACCCAAACACACATATATATGTAGGGAAGGTGGGATAGTTCAATGTTCCAGTTTACTGAAAACACACAGCTTACCCTTAGCCACAGAGGAACCACAATTAAATATGTTTTATCAGATGCTTAATTATCTGGGGAAAATATATTTTCTTTTTTTAAACATCTGTTTTAATGATCATTCTGCCTATAATGATAATAATAATATTAATTATTACTGTTGTTGATAATTATAACATCATATAATATTATCATCATCAACACTGATGTAAATGTAGGTACATGTGAGTTCCACTGCTCAAATGGCAATGTAAGGAGCTCTGTGGAACTAAATGCTCAGAGAAACTGCTGAAATGGAAAAAAATTTTTTTAATCTATGGAAATGGTTCTAAGAGCATACAGTAAGTGAAGAAACACTTATTCAAACTTGGTAAGAACAGTGATAATCTGAAGCACTTGAATCATGATCCCCTTTCCCCATCTAAGACCAATATAACAAAAACTTTATTCCAGGTAAGTGTAGCCAAGAACACAGTGTTCCTTATGCCCAAAACTCCTAGTCATGGAATATGGTATTTCCCTGGGAGGGGATGGATATAAGCAATTCTATCTCCCCCCACCCCACCATTCTCTGCCTTATTACTTTGTGCAGAGGCTAAATTCCAAAGTACAGCTGAGGAGTTGAGAGTAAGACACTCTATAGCCCTCACAGGATACTGAAAATGCTAGGGTCCTGATTGCTTTCTCCCTGGCCTATTCATAGGGCACAGTTTCCACGTTAGAGGATACACGCCAAGAAGATCAGAGGCTACCACCACCAGCCTAGTGCTAAGCTTCTAAGGTGGGAAAGTCATTAAGGGAGAGATGTGCACTGTCCCCAGCCCAACCTCTAGAGACATGGTTAACAGATTTTTTTTCAGGGTATAGGTAGTCTATAAAACAGAGCTCCAAAGCTCTTCTTGAAGGACTTTCTTTGAAACAGAGTATGGTAAACTTCATGCCTAAGGGTGCTCTGAAAAATAACAAAGCAATTAAAAGAAGACTGGCAGCTTATTAAAGATATAAGCTAAAGAATAGGCTGATACATTTTACCAGAAGAACCAGAAAGAGACAACCAAGAAGAGTTCTCCTGGGGGCAGAGCAAACCTCAAACACTGAATTCCTAAACTAACCCTACAAAGCACTTCAAATTTAATTGAATCAGTCTGTGGGACAATTTATGCTCTGGAAAATTGTTCACAAAAATACAGCAATAAGCAAACAATTAGTAGAGCTTTACAGTAGAGCTGTATGTGGTCAGAAAAAAGAGACCAAGAGAACACTACTAAACCATTGCCATACCAGCTGCCTGTGCACATGCCAAGGCAGCACCTTGGGTTACAATGTCAGGATCTTTGCACTGCAGGGAAAATGGACTTCCTAAAGAAATCCACCTAGTCACTAAATAAATAAATGAGCAAAAATTACAATATGAGGGGTACCAAGATTTGCTACAATAAATGTCAATTTTTCAAAAAAAAATACTATGCAATGAATTGGGAAAATATGACCCATAGAGAGGGAAGAAAACAGGCAATAGCAAGAGGCTGGGAAATCAACCAGATGTCAGATTTAATGCAAAAAGACTGAATAGAACTAAATAGCCATTATAAATATTTTCAAACAGTAAAGGAAACCATGGTTAAAGAAGTGAATGAAGCTATGAATGCAATGTTTCATCAAACAGATAATATAAATAAAGAGAAGAAACCATGTTTAAAAAAATGAACCAAATGGAAATTTGAGAGTTGAAACACCAGAAGGGATCAACATAAGTAAGAATTAGCAAACTTAAAGAAAGATCAGTGTAATAGAGATTATGGAATCTGAAGAACAGAGAGAAAAAAATGAAAAAAAAGAAAAAAAGCAAGGCTCAGAGAAATATGTGACACCATTTAGCACATACTAAACACACCCAAGAAGAATATACAAAAATTAGTCACTTTTAATGAGCAATACAAAAATGATATTAATAAAATAATTCCAATTATAATAACATCAAAAAGGATAAGAATTGAACTCGACAAAAGAAGTGTAAAAGTTATACTTTTAAAACTATAAAATATCACTGATGTAAATTAAAGGAGACCTAAGTTAAAAGAAATCTGCAACATGTTTATAAATTGGAAGACATAATACTGAAATTGTTAAAATGACAATAATCCCTAAATTTATCAGCAAATTCAGTGCAATCCCTATTATTTTCCCAGCTGGTTTCTTTAAAGAAATTGACAAGCTGATTCTAAAAATCATATGGACTTACTCAAGGAAACTAGAAAAGTAAAAACAACCTTGAAGAAAACAAAGTTGTGCGACACATGTTCAGATTTCAAAACTTACCGCAAAGCAACAGTAATCAAAACAGTGTGGGGCTGGTATAAGGATAAACATATAGATCAATGGAATAAAATTGAGAATTCACAAAAACCCTTCTGTATTGTCAATTGAATTATAAAAAGTATGCCAATATAATTGATGGGGGCAATTACTCTAACAAATGGTGGTAGGACAGCTGGGTAACCACATGTAAAAGAATGAAGTTGGATGCCTATCTCACAACATATACAGAAATTAACTCAAAAACAATTAAAACATAAACATTAGAACTAAAATTACAAAATTGTTAGAAGAAACATAAGGGCGACTTTGGATGTGGCAATGTATTCTTACATCAAAAGCACAAGTAATCAAAAAAAATACTTCATCACAATCAAAAACTTCTGTGACTTAAAGGACATTACAGTTATGTAAAAAAAAAAAGAAACATGAAATGGGAGAAAATATTTTCAAATCATATAGCTCATAATGGACTTGTACCTAGCATATATAATGGATTCATATAATTGAATAATAAAAAGACAAATAACTTAATTAAGAAATGGGCAAAGGAACTAAGTTGGCATCTCTAGAAGAAATGTACAAATGGTACTAAGCACAAGAGAAGATACTAGACATCATTAGCCATCAGGGAAATGCAGATCAAACCATAATTAAATACCACTCACACCAACTAGGATGGTTATTGTAAAAGTACAGATAATAATAAGAGTGGGCAAGGGTGTGGAAATATCAGAAGTGTCATCCACTGCAGGTGATACTAAAATGGTTCAGACACTTTTTTCCAAACAGTCTGGCAGGAACTCAAAATGTTAAAAATATTTATTTTCTGACTGAGTAATTCCATTTCTAACTATAAATCCTTGATAAATGAAAACATATGTCCACACAAAAACATATATGAATATTCACGGAACCATTATTCATAAAAGTTAAGAGTTAGATACAATCAAATGTCCATCAACTGATGAATGCATAAATAAAATGTGGTACATCCACACATATAATAACAGTCTGTCATAAAATAAATGAAGTACTGATACATGCTACAACATGGATGGACCTTGAAAACATTATGATAAGTGAAATAACTATATATTATATAATTCTATTTATATGAAATGTCCAGAATAGGCAAATTGACACAGCACTGTGGGGAATGGGAAACTGAGTATGATAGCTAAAGAATATGCAGTTTATTTTGGGGGTGAGGAAAATATTCTAAAATTGATATACTATGGTTGCACAACTCTGTGATTATAGTAAAAACCATTTTGTTGCACATATTGAGTGAATATTACCATATGTAAGTCATCTCAATAAATGAGTTACAAAACAAAAGTAGGTAAATGAGACGTTTGCCTCATGGATATGGTTGTTTATATAAGCACCAGTTTGCACTGAAAATCTCATTTTCTCTGCCACTATTAGGTATATTTAGGAGGGCCAGTATTTTTCAGATACAGTCAGTTTTTGGCACATACAGTATTTTTAATATCTTTCTAAAGGATGGAACACATTATAAAATACAATATTTGAAACTTAAGGCATTGTTAGATGGAGCATCAAAAAAGTATAAAATGTTTAATGTTCTCAGATACTGATTACCTTTGTTTTTAAGATTTTTTTTGATGTGGACCATTATTAAAGTCTTTTACTGAATTTGCTGCAATATGGCTTCTGTTTTATTTTTTGGCTGTGAGGCATGTGGGATCTTAGCTCACTGCCAAGGGATTGAACCCACACCCATGGAATGGGAAGGAAAAGTCTTAACAACTGGAAGGCCAGGGAAGTCCCAATACTGATAACTTTTAAAAGCATCTGACTTCTAATGACTTGTAGCAGCAGGACACAAGCAAGGGTTACTTGGTTAAAACTTTTGCAAAAATAATGCAAGAAATAAAATAATCTACAGATAATTAGTTTTGAATAGCTCACTGTGAAATACTAAAATTAGAACTCAGCCATATTAAGGAAGTGAGGTTCATGCAAGTGGGGGGAGATTGGGAGTCAAACTATAGTTTCTTATTACATATATTAGGGGGTTATTCGGCCTGTGAAGAATTGTAAATATTGCACTTTGGACAAAAAGTAAATAAATTATGAAACTAAAGAAAAAGTGGTCTTTGCTGAAAAAATAAAATTTCTGTAAGCTAAAGCAGTACAGTTGAAAGAAAGAGGATATATTTTATGTTTATTAGTTTTCACATAAGGCATTGTTGATGGCATTTTTCTGCTGGCATAAAAAATAACTTTTGAGACTGACAATGACAATATTAGCAAAGATGATTAACTGATATGCAAAACCCTTTTTCACTTTTTAAAACATTTTAAAACAAATTTATTGGAGTATAATTGATTTACAATGTTCTATTAGTTTCTGCTGTATAACAAAGTGAATCAGCTATGTGTATATATATATCCCCATATCCCCTCCCTCTCACCTTCCCTATTCCACCCCTCTAGGTGGTCACAAAGAACCGAGCTGATCTCCCTGTGCTATGTGGAGGCTTCCCACTAGCTATCTATTTTACGTTTGATAGTGTATATATGTCCATGCCACTCTCTCACTTTGTCCCAGCTTACCCTTCCCCCTCCCTGTGTCCTCAAGTTCATTCTCTATGTCTGTGTCTTTATTCCTGTCCTTCCCCTAGGTTCTTCAGAAGCTTTTTTTTTTAGATTCCATATATGTGTCAGCATATGGTATTTGTTTTTCTCTTTCTAACTTACTTCAGTCTGTATGACAGATTCCAGGTCTATCAACCTCATTACAAATAGTTCAATTTCGTTTCTTTTTATGGCTGAGTAATATTCCATTGTATATATGTGCCACATCTTCATTATCCATTCATCTGTCAAGGGACACTTAGATTGCTTCTATGTCCTAGCTATTGTAAATAGTGCTGCAATGAACAGTGTGGTACATGACTCTTTTTGAATTATGGTTTTCTCAGGGTATATGGCCAGTAGTGGGATTGCTGGGTCATATGGTAGTTCTATTTGTAGATTTTTAAGGAACTTCCATACTGTTCTCCATAGTGGCTGTATTAATTTACATACCCACCAACAGTGCAAGAGGGTACACTTTACTGCACACCCTCTCCAGCATTTATTGTTTGTAGATTTTTTGATGATGGCCATTGTGACTGGTGTGAGGCGATACCTAATTGTAGTTTTGATTTGCATTTCTCTAATGATTAGTGATGTTGAGCATCCTTTCATGTGTTTCTTGGCAATCTGTATAACTTCTTTGGAGAAATGTCTATTTAGGTCTTCTGCCCATTTTTGGATTGGGTTGTTAGTTATTTTGATGCTGAGCTGCATGAGCTCCTTGTATATTTTGGCGATTAATCCTTTGCCAGTTGCTTCATTTGCAAATATTTTCTCCCATTCTGAGGGTTTTCTTTTCATCCTGATTATGGTTTCCTTTGCTGTGCAAAAGCTTTTGAGCTTCATTGGGTCCCATTTGTTTATCTTTGTTTTTATTTCCATTTTTCTAGGAGGTGGGTCAAAAAGGATCTTGTTGTGATTTATGTCATAGAGTGTTCTGCCTATGTTTCCTCTAAGAGTTTTGTAGTGTGTGGCCTTACATTAGGTCTTTAAACAATTTGAGTTTATTTTTGTATACAGTGTTACAGAGTGTTCTAATTTCATTCTTTTACATGTAGCTGTCCACTTTCCCAAGCACCACTTTTTGAAGAGGCTGTCTTTTCTCCATTGTATATTCTTGACTATTTTATCAAAGGTAAGGTGACCATATGTGTGTGGGTTTATCTCTGGGAATTCTATCCTGTTCCATTGATCTATATTTCTGTTTTTTGTGCCAGTGCCATATTGACTTGATTACTGCAGCTTTGTAGTATAGTCTGAAGTCAGGGAGCCTGATTCCTCCAGCTCTGTTTTCCTTTGTCAAGATTGTTTGGCTATTCGGGGTCTTTTGGGTTTCCATACAGATTGTGTAATTTTTTGTTCTAGTTGTGTGAAAAATGACATTGGTAGTTTGATAGGGATTGCACTGAATCTGTAGATTGCTTTGGGTAATAGAGTCATTTTCACAATGTTGATTCTTCCAATCTAAGAACATGGTATATCTCTCCATCTGTTTGTATCATCTTTAATTTCTTTCATCAGTTTCTTATAGTTTTCTGCATACAGGTGTTTTGTCCTCTCAGGTAGGTTTATTCCTAGGTATTGTATTATTTTTTGTTGCAATGGTAAATGGGGGTGTTTCCTTAGTTTCTCTTTCAGATTTTTGTCATCAGTGTATAGGAATGCAAGAGATTTCTGTGCATTAATTTTGTATCCTGCTACTTCACCGAATTCATTGATTAGCTCTAGTAGTTTTCTCGTAGCATCTTTAGAATTCTCTATGTATGGGATCATGGCACCTACAAACAGTGACAGTTTTACTTCTTCTTTTCTAATTTGGATTCCTTTTATTGCTTTTTCTTCTCTGATTGCTGTGGTTAAAACTTCCAAACTATGTTTAATAATACTGATGACAGTGGGCAACCTTGTCTTATTCCTAATCTTAGTGGAAATGGTTTCAGTTTTACACCATTGAAAACGATGTTGGCTGTGGGTTTGTCATACATGGCCTTTATTAGTTTGAGGTAAGTTCCCTCTATGCCTGCTTTCTGGAGGGTTTTTTTTTTCATAAATGGGTGTTGAATTTTCAATGGGTGTTGAAAGCTTTTTCTGCATCTATTGAGATTATCATATGGTTTTCATCCTTCAGTTTTTCAATAAGGTGTATCACATTGATTTGCATATATTGAAGAATCCTTGAATTCCTGGGTTAAACCCCACTTGATGATGGTGAATGATCCTTTTAATGTGCTGTTGGATTCTGTTTGCTAGTATTTTGTTGAGGATTTTTGCTTCTATATTCATCAGTGATATTGGCCTGTAGTTTTCTTTTTTTGTGACATCTTTTTCTGGTTTTGGTATCAAGGTGATGGTGGCCTTGTAGAATGAATTTGGGAGTGTTCCTCCATCTGCTACATTTTGGAAGTGTTTGAGAAGGATAGGTGTTAGCTCTTCTCTAAAAGTTTGATAGAGTTCACTGGTGAAGCCATCTGGTCCTGGGCTTTTGTTTGTTGGAAGACTTTTAATCACAGTTTCAATTTCAGTACTTGTGATTGGTCTGTATATATTATCTGTTTCTTCCTGGTTCAGTCTTGGAAGGCTGTTCTTTTCTAAGAATTTTTCCATTTCTTCCTAGTTGTCTATTTATTGGAATATAGTTGCTTGTAGTAATCTCTCATGATCCTTTGTATTTCTGCAGTGTCAGTTGCTACTTCTCCTTTTTCATTTCTAATTCTGTTGATTTGAGTCTTCTCCCTTTTTTTCTTGATGAGTCTAGCTAATGGTTTATCAATTTTGTTTATCTTCTCAAAGAGCCAGCTTTTAGTTTTATTGATCTTTGCTATTTTGTCCTTCATTTCTTTTTCATTTATTTCTGATCTGATTTTTATGATTTATTTCCTTCCACTAACTTTGTGGGGTTTTTTGTTGTTCTTTCTCTAATTGCTTTAGGTGTAAGGTTAAGTTGTTTATTGGGGCTTTTTCTTGTTTCTTCCGGTAGGATTGTATTGCTATACACTTTCCTCTTAGAACTGCTTTTGCTGCATCCCATAGGTTTTCAGTCATTATGTTTTTATTGTCATTTGTTTCTATGTATCTTTTTATTTCCTCTTTGATTTCTTCAGTGATCTCTTTGTTATTTAGTAGTGTATTGTTTAGCCTCCATATGTTTTTTTATTTTTTATAGTTTTTTTCCTGTAATTGATACCTAATCTCATAGTGTTTCAATTTTCTTAAATTTACCGAGGCTTGGTTTGTGACCCAAGATATGATCTATCCTGGAGAATGTTCCATGAGTACTTGAGAAGAAAATGTATTTTGTTGTTTTTGGATGGAGTGTCCTATAAATATCAATTAAGTCCATCTTGTTTATTGTGTCATTTAAAGCTTGGGTTTCCTTATTTATTTCCATTTTGGATGATCTGTCCATTGGTGAAAGTGGGGTGTTAAAGTCCCCTACTGTGTTACTGTAGATTTCCTCTTTTATGGCTGTTAGCTTTTGCCTCATGTATTGAGGTGCTCCTTTGTTGGGTGCATAAATATTTAGGATTATTATATCTTCTTCTTGGATACTCCCTTGATCATTATGTACTCTCCTTCTCGGTGCCTTGTAATAGTCTTTATTTTAAAGTCTATTTTGTCTGATATGAGAACTGCTACTCCAGCTTTCTTCTGATTTCCATGTGCATGGAATATCTTTTTCCATCCCCTCGCTTTCAGTCTGTATGTGTCCCTAGGTCTGAAATGGGTCTCTTATAGACAGCATATATATGGGTTTTGTTTTTATATCCTTTCAGCCAGTCTATGTCTTTTGGCTGAAGCATTTATTCCATTTACATTTAAGGTAGTTATCAATATGTATGTTCCTATGACCATTTTCTTAATTGTTTTGGGTTTGTTTCTGTAGGTCTTTTCCTTCTCTTGTCTTTCCTGCCTAGAGAAGTTTCTTTAGCATTTTTTGTAAAGCTGGTGTGTTGGTGCTGAATTCTCTTAACTTTTGCTTATCTGTACAGCTTTTGACTTATCCATCAAATCTGAATGAGATCCTTGCTGGTTAGAGTAATCCTGGTGGTAGGTTCTTCCCTTTCATCACTTTAAATATGACCTGCCTCTCCCTTCTGGCTTGCAGAGTTTCTGTTGAAAAATCAGCTGTTAACCTTATGGGGATTCCCTTGTATTTTATTGGTTGCTTTTCCCTGGTTGCTTTTAATATTTTGTCTTTATATTTATTTTTTGATAGTTTAATATGTGTCTTGGTGTATTTCTCCTTGGATTTATCCTGTATGGGACTCTAGGTGCTTCCTGGACTTGATTGACTATTTCCTTTCCCACGTTAGGGAAGTTTCAACTATAGTCTCTTCAAATATTTTCTCAGTCCCTTTCGTTTTCTCTTCTTCTTCTGGGACCCCTATAATTCAAATGTTCATGGCTTTAATATTGTCCCAGAGTTCTCTGAGACTCTCCTCAATTCTTTTGATTCTTTTTTCTTTATTCTGCTCTGCAGTAGTTATTTCCACTATTTTATCTTCCAGGTCACTTACCTGCTCTTCTGCCTCAGTTATTCTAGTATTGATTCCTTCTAGAGCATTTTTAATTTCATTTATTTTCTTGTTCATCATTGTTTGTTTGCTCTTTAGTTCTTCTAGGTCCTTGTTAAACATTTCTTGTATTTTCTCCATTCTATTTCCAAGATTTTGGATCATCTTTACTGTCATTACTCTGAATTCCTTTTCTGGTAGACTGCCTATTTCATCTTCATTTGTTTGGTCTGGTGGGTTTTTACCTTGCTCCTTCATCTGCTGTGTGTTTCTCTGTCTTCTCATTTTTCTTAACTTACTGTGTTTGGGATCTCCTTTTTGCAGGCTGCAGGTTCATTGTTCCCATTGTTTTTTGTGTCTGTCCCCAATGGGTAAGGTTGGTTCAGTGGGTTGTGTAGGCTTCCTGGTGGAGAGGATTGGTGCCTCTGTTCTGGTGTGTGTGCCTGGCTTTTGTCTTTCTGGTGGGCAGGACCACGTCCTGCAGTGTGTTTTGGGGTGTCTGTGAACTTATTATGGTTTTAGACAGCCCCTCTGCTAGTGGGTGGGGTTGTGTTCCTGTCTTTCTAGTTGATTGGCATGGGGTGTCCAGCACTGAGCTTGCTGTTTGTTGACTGGAGCTGTGCCTTAGCATTGAGATGGAGATTTCTGGGAGAGCTCTTGCTGATTTATATTATGTGGGGCTGAGAGGTCTCTGGTCATCCAGTGTCCTGAACTGTCTCTCTCACCTCAGAGGCCCAGGCCTGACACCAGGCCAGAGCACCAAGACCCTGTCAGCCACATGGCAATCTGGTGTGGTCTGCCTCCTTCTTTGGTCTCTCCTTGCCTTCTGTATACAGGGGCCAATTTCAGCTTTCACCAGGGAACTCCAAAACTTTGAACCAACAGTGTTACTGGTAAGTTCATTAGCAAGACACTGATGGTCACTCTCACCACTTCTCTCTAACATTGTACTGGAGATTCTTCAGCAGAAAACTGCTTCCACATCTTCCTCCCCTTGGTCCTAGTCACGCTCCCAGAACAGTAGCTCCCTCTTTCTCATGGTTCAATCCTTTAAATATATGACGTTCTCTGCTGAAGGAGGTCATAGAGAGGACGTGATTGCCAGTAGACCTCAGAGCTGGACCCTTTCCACTATCCTTACAACGTTCCTCCTTCCTTCTCTTCCCATACCAGCAGCCAGTTCCAAGGTCATAGCCTTGAGACAGTCATAAATGTTTTTGTACAAAGAAAACTAAGTTGTTTCTATTAAAGCGAAAATTGGAAGAACAGATTCATTGAATTTATCAAAAGAAAAACATTTTGTGTAATTAAGGTCATTTATAGTTTTGAGATCAGCTATTTTAAACATATGTTGTTATAGATTTATACTTATAGAAATCCCATTTCATAATCTCTAGTGATTTATGCAATTCTGACACTTTGGAATTAGCTTTCTAAACTTAATTTGTGTTTCTAACACCATTAAAGAGCTTCTTTTGGTATCTTGTTAAGGAATTATCTTTTTGGCATGTTTAATGACATCTTAAATTTCCTGCATGCATGAAAAGCACTAACAGTAAACTAATTTCAAAATTTGAGAAAATATTTATAAAAGAAACAAATAGGAAATTAAAATTATTTTCTACATTGATGTTATTTGTTTCCTGGATAATTAAGCAGAAAGTGTTTTGAGTTAGAGTGACAGTGAGGCAAGTATTAAGAGTTCTTATTTGAGTGTTTTTTTATCTAAACAATTCACTTAAATATCTTAAAAGTTCTTGCTTCACTTTGCATCTTTAGACCTGATCATTAGCAGAACAATTTTAATTTCATTAAAATTAATAAATATAGTGCCACACACCTCAATTTGTTGAATCTGTATTATTGCCCATTACAGTATTATTTAAGTCTTCAACTATTTGAAGTATAGCAACTGTACACAAATATTGAAGTTTTGTCATTAAATAGTCTTACATGGTTAATTTCAACTATGTGTATATAATGTTTCAGGAGAATGCTTCTGAATCCCATGACTTTTGAAAGTTGATTTTAAAAAGAGGGAGAAAAGAAACTAAACAATCATTTCTAACAGTGGCTGATAATGGTTTGTAGAACAGTGTGAGGTGGTAATACAACAAAGGCAAGGATTTTGACTTTTAGAATAAGTTTAGACTCAGTTTGCTAAAGTCGGTATATCTGCATATTGGAAATTTAATACAACTTATAAATGGCACAATCTAATGACTGAGGGGAACTGACCATAAACCCTAGGATAATTCTCTTTTAATTGTGTAGAACACAATGAAAAGATCTCTTCACACTAAATTTTATTCATTGGCACCTGAGTTCAATTTATATAGCATATTTTAAAATGATCAACTTGAAACAATATTTTAATTTCTGAAATCCAATATCTGATTAAATAAAAACATCTTGATAAGAATTTTTATAAAATGCAAAGCATCACAGACTATTAATGGTAAGTCAATATGCAAATGTTACTGAAACAGCTCTACTATTTACAGGTAGCTACAATGCACAACTTTTGCAACATCAATATGTTAAATTTCAAAAACTGCTTCCCACCTGTTGTCTATTTTGCTCTTTTGTAAGATTTGTTTTTAAATACATAGTTCTGTGGTAAGAGCTTAAACACACAGATTGAACAGATCTAATATTTGCATCGTTCACAAATTTCAGGTTTTAAAAATAGTGTAAATTGAAGTGTCAAATATTAAAAGAGATATTTGGAAAGTTTGAATTCAAGTAGTTTTGATCATATATTCCAGGTGAATCAAAGAAAAAAATTCATGAAGTCTATTTTCTCAAATGTTTATACCATTTAAAGTTGGACTTCTTCAGAGAATGCATCAATTTTGGTTTTGATTGCAATATAACTGTAATAAAATTTAGAAAGAAAAACAACCCTGGCAAATATATGTATATTTCCCATATTTGATCTACAAACAAAACTATATTGATTTCTCAAATTTATGGTAATTAACATAGGTGATTATCAAATGTAAATGTAACATTTCATCTTTGTTCTAGTTCTAAAACAAAATTGTTATGTAGGGAAAGTTTTCTTTAGTTTTCCCTGAAATGTGTGTGTGTGTGTGTGTTTCTATTTTTTGCTCCAAAAATATAATGGTTACATTTATTTGGTAAATATCATTAATGACACCTTTATGTATCTGTCTTACTTTGTTAACCTATGTCAAGTGAAGCCTAAGTTCAGTGCCATTATATTCTTAATGAATTAAGATCTAAAACATCATACCTTGGAAATACTAATATTCCATTCTAGCCCTGATAATATAATACTCCTACCATTATTAAAGAAATGAGAATATTTCCTATGGCAGGTAAGTAAGGCATGGGAAGGGTGAAGAATAACAGAAGACATTTTATAAGACAAATCAACTTCCTTCCCAGTATTCCTCAGTGATTGTAAGGAGGCTATCACCAACATAAGCTACTACAGGTTTGGTTCCTTGCACTTTAGAATTTGAATATTTGTCACTTAAATATATATCAAGATAACAAGTGGGTCACTTTTTCAGTACATAAACATTAAAATGGAAGGGTCAGAAGAATCAAGGAACTTTGAAGATAGAACAATAAAAATTACCTGTTTGAAAGTAAACTGAAAAAAAATAAAATGCACAGACCCTGAGGAATGGGATATTATTTTAAAAGAGGTGGTATTTATGTAATCTGAAGCCCAAAAGGAGAGGAGAAAATGGGCAAGGTTGAAAACATACTTGAAATAATGGCTGAAAATCCCCCAATTGGCAAAAGACAGAAACCCATAGATTCAAGGAGAACTCAACAACACCATCTATCAACATGTTCTACTTGACTTTTATAGAACACTCCACAAAGAAACAGCAGAATATATAGTTTTCAAGTGGTCACAGACATATAACAAGATACAGCATACCTTGGGCCACAAAACAAATCTTATAAAAAGTAAAAGAACTGTAATTTTATAGAGCATGTCTCTGACCACAGTGCAATCCAGCTAAAAACTGGTAACATAAAATTAAAAGGAAAATTTCCAAACATTTGGAAACTAAAGGGTATACTTCTAAATAATACATGGGTCAAAGACAAATTCTCAATGGATTAAAAAATATATATATATACATTGAACTGAATGATAGAGGTGATTTTTTTTTGTTATTGTTGTTTCCTCCTTCTTAGCTCCACTCTCTCCCCTCCTCCAAAACATCCAGTGAATCTGGCAGAACTCCACATGCTGTGACTTGAGCAGTGTGGGCACTCTTCAGAAGCAGGTACCTGCATTATTCCAATAGTCACAACCTTGCCAAGGCTGCCATTGCTTCCAACTGGCCTGAGAAGAATCTAGTGACATAGCTTAGAAAGGATCACAGGGAATGTTTAGGAAAGAACAACTTCCTCCTCAAATTTAGAAAATCATCTTGTTAAACTGCTTCCTGATGCAGACACCTTGGCATTAGTTCTCTATGGAAATATATTTTAGAAATTTTTAACGTAAGTATTCTATTTGTGACATTTCAAGCAGGTTTTTAATATTGATATTATTTTATTTGTTTTATCCCAGTCTTAAAGACATACACACACACACACACACACACACACACACACACACACACGTATAAAACTTCAAATATGATTAGTGCTAAGAAAATGTTATGGACTGAATGTTTGTGTCCCTGCAAAATTCATACTTTAAAATCTAATCCCTAATATGATGGTATTTGAAGATGGGGCCTATAGGATTTAACTAGGTCAGGAGGGTGGATGCCTTATGAATGGGGTTAATGCCCTTATAAGAAGAGGGTAAAGAACAGATCACTTTCTTTCCACCCTGTGAGGATACAAAGAGAAGTTGGCAGTCTGCAACCCAGAAGAGGGCTCTCACTAGAACTTGACCATGCTGGCACCCTGTTCTTGCATGTCCAGCACCCAGAACTATAAGAAACAAATTTCTGGTGTTGTTAAGCCTCCAAGTCTACAGTATTCCATTTTAGGAGCCCAAACTAAGACAGAGAACATATTCCCTTTGCAAACTATAAAAAACTAAGCAAGATTTTTTAATTTTCCTGAAGAAAATAATTATTTGCCCTCAGAAGAATGCAAAATTCATGCTAAGTTTTTGAATTGTGCATTCATTTTTAACTGCAAAATTTTCAATTGTGCATTCATTTTAACTGCATTCATTTTTAATTGTACAAAATAATATAGCATCAACGATCCAGTCTACTGATTACAGTTTTTCAAACATACAAAGTAATAAGTTCAAAAGTTTTGAAGGTGCTTATCTGAGGTTTCCAAATCTATAATCATTCTAGTAAGTGAATTTATATAAGTTCTAGAATGATACTTATATTTGAAAGCTAAAAGCTAAATCAAATATAATTCCCAAATAATTATATTTCAAAAATTCAACAAAGTATTGAAAGAAAGGTAATTTTTGGCCATAGTAAAACAAGTACTTGGAAAAAATACAAAATTTTATTCATAAGTTTACCATGTATACCTAACAATTTTAATAGCTAGAAAGAAAGCTATTAAAATTAATAGCTTTTAATTAATTGTTGCTGACTAATGCAAAGAAGTTTGCTTTTGTAAAATGAGAAAAAAAAGCAACAACATCATAAAAGTCACAAGATTGTTTCACTGAAAAGGGAAATATAAAATGTATTAGAATAAAATATCAAATTACATTGTTTTCAGTAACTAAAATATGCCAATTATTTAAAAATCTTAAATATATCACATATAAAATAATAAAACAGTATATATTATGCCTGTGTTCCATACTTACATAAATGTTTCCGCAATTAAGGTAATTTGGGGGACAACCACTGCTCACTGCTTCTTTATATTGAGCTTATTAAATTCTCAGATCTTTCTCTCACATGGGATTCTTTGTATTTTTTCCCCAAAAAGTAATTTTGTAGCTTTTTATTTTTTTGGACCAACATGTGTGATTCTGCAATCCTGTGAAATGTCAACTCTTTTAATTTAATCCAGTTTCTATTCTAGTGAGTGTGACCGAGATTTTTACATGCTAAAATTATTCCATAGACACAGGTTTCCACGCTTCTAACCTATAAGTGTTTCCATTACACAGATGTCCTACCCTACTTGTCATCTTTAGGGGATCAAATGTGTGCTCTATGCTAAATATTTGATACTTGTTTCTCTAAGAAATAAAACAATAGCTATTGGAGCTTTTGAGATTACAAGGATATATAGAAATGCTCGTGTGAAATACTTTTGAAATGACTTAGGAAATTTTCCTCTGTTGGTGATTACTCTAAAATAATCTCCTCAAAAAAACAAAAAAAAAAGTGGATTTGCAGTGAGTTCATGGAATAGTTATCTGTAGTTAGGGTATCAAACTTGCAACACTGAACATTCTATGCTAATTCAGTAGAAAGAGCTATAAAAATGCCTTGGAGGTTTTATTTTTTCTTTAAAAAAATAATCATTATGGCGTTCCAAAGTAGCAATATATAACACTGTCAGCAAGTTCTAATTTATTCATTCAATCCACTCATTCTTTCAACATTTATTAAGTGGAGAATACTGAGCAGGTACAGAGAATATAAAGAAGAAGTAAATGTCTCTCTCTTCAAGGAATTTACCTTTCAAAATGGAATTTGGAAATTTTGCATTAATAACTTTAAGTGTTTTAAGTACTATAATATTAGAAAGTTATGAGGAGATATAATTACAGCTGAAAGATCAGCAAAAATATTCAGAATCTGGGTCTACTACTTGGATACTCACATATGTTATATCTATTCATTGTAATGTGACCATATACCCATTTGCTCAGTTTAATTACTTAAAAAGAAGTTAAGCTTCTTTTGGATTCTTACAAAAGGTGTGTGAAGCATTCTTATAAATAAATAATGATTTATATGTCATATTAAAATGTAATATATATACATATAGTAGTAAATAATGCATTAAGATTTATCATATATTCCCAAATTAGTTAACCCAAGGGTAAAAGAAGGGGACATGATAAATAATTATTTTGTCATTTATAAACAGCTATCTAGTGATCTTTGGAGAAGTAGTGCCTTATTTCTTAAACTTTTCATATAAGCATTTTCATCAAATATTCTTTCCTATTAAATCTTTTATTTGTCTTGGAAAAGATAACTTATTTTGTGTACAAATGACATTTTTATTGATTCTTGTAATTTTCAAATATGTACTGTTTCTTGATTTTTAATTTCCCAGGTTCTAGTCTTCTCCCTTTAAGAGTTAGAAAACAGCATTCTAACTTTTTCAGTTTATCAAAAAATGATCACCAAATTAGAGTTTTATTAAATTTAATATAAAGTGTATGCAAAATAGAAAATAAGATTATAATCTTTCCCAATAAATAATCTGAAGAATAGCTCACAATATGTTAGGCAACTTCTTATATACTAAAAAGTAAATTACTTAAAAATAGATTATTCAACTGGTTAAAATAGTGAAACTGAGTAACTATTAGGGACATATGCATTCATTTGTTTAGTTTACTAAAGTTAAAATAAATATTTTGTGATAACATGATTCCAACATCATTTTGTTAATGTTCTTTTGTTTGATATATTCTGAAATTAAATATAAAAGTATAATTTTTCAATTAATATAATTTTCTAAGGGTTTAATATTAGGTAAAAATAAGCAGAGATATTAATATTTATTACATGCCCACTGCTTTCTGAGTATCAGGTTAGATAATTTTGCATATACTCTAATTAAATCTGATAACAATTAATTGTGGGTTTAGAAAGGCTAGTAGTTTTTCCATATACATTTCCTAAAGCTCCATTATACCATGGAAGTGCAATTGTGGAAATAATACTTCCTACTGAAATTACTTGAATATACAAGAGAAAATTGGAGCCAAAAGAACATCTGATTTAAAAGTGCAGGATTGCAAGAATGTACTGATGTATTTGGAAGAGTGCCCATTTGATTATGAAAATATGTTGCATTGGAAATCTTATTTATGTGAAAAAGGCTATCTCATATTTTGATTATCATAAAAGCTTTCTCATAAAAGTGTTTTGAAACTTTAGAAAGAAAGAATGGCCCAGTTGAAGCTTTCTCTGATATTCAAGCTGACAGGTGAAGAACAAGATTATGCCTTACCCTTCTGGATTTATAGAATTATATACCTAATTCATCGAACAGCCTTAAACATTCTTTTCACTCTTGCACTGGATTCACTGTTAGAGAGTAAATTATTGAAAAATCCCATTTTGTGTAACATTAAAATAAACATCTCTTTGTGAATATTTTGCTACTCCTGTACTATAAATGCAACATGTGTTTTGAGTTATTTTTCCTATAGTAGATGGAACTTTAACTGCTGTTTCAATTTTGTCCTTCTTGAAGCTAATCATTAAGCAGAATTAGAAGCACTGTCTCTGGCCAAGGATATATTTTCTGTAATGTTAACTGGGTATTGTGGGGATCAAATTTTCAGTCTTAGCTTCAGTAAGATCATGCACCAAGTAATTGAGTGTCTCATACACAGAAAAGCAAATTACGGTTTCGGGAATTTGGTTGGAAACAAATTTTGTGCAAAGTAAAATTAATTAAAAAGCCCAGTATCATTTAAACAAAACCTCTTACAATAAGAATGTTGAAATACCCTGAAAAAATTCCCTAATAAAAAATGCAAATAGAAAACATCCCATTTGATATTTATGTTTTAAGTGTAGGATGCATTTAATATTATAGTCATCTTAATTCTGAAAGAAAGCAGCCTCCTCACCTGGTTGAAACACTTTCCTGTATACTTTTCTCAAAACTTGAGAACAAATGTAAATTCTGACAACTAGTTGGCCAAGTGGGAAGAAAAGGTCTCCATGAAAAGTCACAGTTAGTTATTTCATTTGTTTTGATAAGGTGAACATATCAATCACATCTTTGGAACAGGGGGCTTCTTACTATAACAGCATATTTACTTGCTTGATCTCCCTACTTTTTCCTTATGTCATCCCCATGAATAAGGATCAGGAGATTCTGTTGCTTATTGTAGCCCTGATGAAAGATTTCCCACAATAAAACCTAAAACGCAAGCAGACAGAATGTTTAGATCTTTATCTCTGCTTTCTTAGCACTGGTTTCTTATACTCAGGCAGACCTCAGGTTTCATTCAAATTATTTACTTTTTATGACACTTGTTTTGTTTGTTTGTTTTTTTATCTGTGAAGCCTTGATGATATCCAACCTATAATTTCTTGTGGAAATGCATTAACACAGCATCTGCAAAGAACAAATCAAGAATATTTCTCCATTGTCTACTTTCTTTGCCTGATACATTATTTATGCTTCAAGTTAAAGTTGTAAAATCCTCACGTGACAGACCTTAAGCAAACTTACTTAAATTATTTTCTACAATCCAAAAGTTCATTATCACATCACTAGAAAAGAACAGTGTTCAACACAAGTTTAACAACTGTTCATTGAAGTTAATACCTAGTTTGACATTTGATAATGGTACATTAAGATGTGTCCAGAAGTTTCTAAATAAGCCATCTTGAAGCAACACCAAGTCTCTGAAAACTAACCCGTTTTTTCCTAAGTATGCATTAATCCCTCTATGTAGAATTTCTTTTTCCTCAAAGTATAGCAACATTATTATTAGAGAATAATCCTCAGAGATATTGAGAACAGTTTGCTTCACCCCTGGTTAGTAGGCATGTGTATAAAAGTTCAAGTTTACAGAAGTTTACATAAACTCTCCTTTGAGGAGAAGATGGGGCTGTGCGCATTTTAGTTATTGGCTATTGTATTGAAATGCAGAATAATCTTAAATTGGTAAAATATAAAATATTTAGAGCAAGAATTAGACAAAACTGAAGTTTCAGAGAGTTAGAAACACCTTTGGTAGAGGAAATAGGAAGAGGGAACTAACAAATTATGCCTCAGGCCCTGTGCTTAATTCATCATGTTTATTACCTAATTTTAGAGAAAGTAAAATTGGAAGAGTGGAGAGTCATCTTAAAACAGATGGTAGTTGAAACCAAGATTTCAAATAAATTGGCTAAGAATTTAGAATGAGGGAAAAAAGCAGACAATCGAAAGAGAATATTGAAAAGGTAACCCTGGACTGAGAAATGAAATGGTCCCCAAAGTTTCATGATTTAACATTATATGGCATCAAAATAAATATCTGAACTCCAAATATTGATTAGCTGACAGCTCTAGAGAGCTTGGGTTATGTCTTTCATCTGTATTTCTTCAGTGACTTCTATGTATTGCCTCCCCCAAAAAAGAATGTTTACTAAATGAAAATGTGTTCAATTATACCAGTATCTCAAGCATTTGTTTGTATAATGTTATCTTTGATACTCTGATAATGACAAAGAGAACAAACTATAGCCTGTCCTAAATAATATTACCATGTTATTTTACAGATGTTTGATATAAGAAAGTAATGAAAATCAAGGTTTTTTCCAATTGTAATATGCTTTAATTTAAAAAAAAAACCCGAATGGTGAAATAAAAATGTGTAAATTCTATTTTTCTTTTCTTGCTAAGGTAATTAAAATGTTTATCTTACACAAATGTGTGTTTTGCTTTGAAATCTTGATGTTTCTATTGATACAAAATTCTTAAGTTAAAGCTTATTTAAGGTATATGTCAGTAAATGATTATGTAAAAATGCTTAGGAATACCTATATGGCAATATTTAAATCTTTCCTATTATCATTAATATTTAAATAGCAAGTTACTGTAGACACATTATTCCTTTGGGATGATATGCTAAGTTTATACTCGTGCATTGTGTTTCATCAAGATGCAATCGTTTTCTTAATAATTAGAGGAAGCTCAGAACTTCTGAATTTTAAAATCATTAGTAATTGATCACTTCAAATGAGAACACTGCTGTTATGACTAATGAGTGAATTGCTAAAGTTTGTAATAGATGATATTTTGTACTGAGAGAGAAATGACTATGTATGATGATTTGTCATCTGGTTCTCAACAGGATACTGCAATAAGAAAGATGATTATATCTTAATTGCATATTTCCTTTTTACATGTTTTAATAAAGTTTTGGAGCAGAGGGAAAGATTAAAGTTCAGTTATATAGGTATAACTGACAATTTTCTATTTCAAAGAAAAATTGAATTATCTGCAAAATCCTAGTGTGTGAAGGTTTCTGACCAAAAGTGCTTGTAAAGTACGTAATTAGAGAAAACTTCACTTTTATCTTGATAAAAATTTCCTCAAGGGTTATTTGTATACTTATCATCTGTTGAAGCAGTAATCTCAGGATGTTCTTTATCTGTTATTGTACAAAGGGTACTTGTAACCATGAACTATTTATGTGAACTATACACATAAAACTCACAAATACATATGTGTAGTATTGGTTTTTCCAGCTTATGTTCCAAATACTTTTTTCAATGCTTAGGTTATTTCAGTACAGTTGCCCATTATTGCCACTCTTCTTGACTGCCTATCATGTAGACACATAGCAAGTGTTTCCTTAATGGATGTCCTCTCCCTTTATTTCTCCTTCTCTCTCACTCAACAAAAACAGACACAAATTCATATTTGACTATCTTGCCTCCAGCTCTTTTCCCAATTACCAAAAAGACAAACATCTCCATCAGGAGTTTTTTGCTCCCATTAGTTTTCATATCAGAAGTATTCTTAACAATAGCCCCAAATCATAAATAACTATCATGTAGCTACCCATATTTACTTGTTTACAGTTGTACAACCTCCAAAGAGAAAGCGGAATAATAAATTATGACTGATTAAAATTTCCAAGTATTATTTTTCCCCTTTTGACTTAAATCCTTTGTTCCATCTAACAAAGGGTAAGTTTATAAAACATAGGATATCCTTCTGAGATGATTTATAAACACAGATTCATTTTATTTAATTTTAAACAACATAAGAATATATACTAAAGTTTACCTAAATGTCAATATTCCTGGTCTTAGACCCATTCCAGAAAATATTTCCTACTTCTAACTATTTTTTCCATTGGTTCATCACCAAAAGTTGAAAGATTGATTACTTGCTTTATTCTACCTCCACTAATGGCAAATAATAAATACCCAATGATACACAAAGATAATACCATCTTTACATAGAAGGGTAAAATTTGGAACAAAGAAAGAGGAATTAAAATAATGTAGTTATTAAAAGCTTCACATTTAATGTTGAAATTTTAATTGTATCAGAGAGTTTTTGAGGCTTTATTCATCTTAAAATTCTAATGGGAAATTATTCTCAGAATTTGAAGAGAGGTGCATTGTGAATATTTCATCCCCAAAGTCAATGTATATTTCTCTTGTTGACTAATAAAATATATTATTTTTGTGACCAGGAGGTATTAAAAATTAAAATCCTCCAAATTCTTCTAAGATTTTTTATTGTTTTTACACCTCTCAGAGAATTATATTTTAAGTGCAATGGAAAGGATAATTTTTCCTGTGTTGTCACCTCTCCAAGAGTTTTCCACTCTGAGAAGCAGAGGAGACCTTCACAAGTGAGAATACCAAAATAGAGTTGAATAGCTTTTAAAACTTTGTTATTATATAATTCTTTAAAATTTTCTAGTAAAATTGCCATGGTGTGTGTGTGTGTGTGTGTGTGTGTGTGTGTGTGTGTGTGTGTGAGTGAATATTCCATAAGATGCTACAAAATCATTTTGGTGGTAGCTTATGGAAATACTGTCTGTAAAAGTATAGCTATAGCTACACATGGAATTTTAATGAATATCTTAAAGTTGTTTAGAGTACCAGTATATGTGATATGATAATAATTGCCTGAAAATATCATGTGCTCACATTGTATTAGATACTGTTTTGATAGATTTTCATCAAAAACTTGAATCTGATATGCATTATAATTAATTGTATGTTACCGATGCATTGATGTTAAAAGAGGTTAAGAAAATAATCCAAAGTAAGAAACTAATAAGTGGAAAAATAAGATTCAGACACTGAATTTTTTTCAATGCCTGATCTCTTAATCACAGGCTATCCCTGAAGGTCTTGCTCAAAATTAATCTCACAAATTAGAAAATTAAGACAAGGAAAACATTTCCTGAGTCAGATTTGAGCTCATACTTTTCTAGTTCCAATAGACTTTTGTTGTTCCATGTATTGTTTGTTATGCCTGACATAAATTTTAAGACAATAAAGTGAGAAATGGATAGACTCTATTAAATACACTTGCATTTTCCAAGTTTTTTAGTTCAATACCAATTCTAACATTATAGTTCTAACCAATTCTAACAACTAACATTGCTTGGTTGTTGAGGCATGTTTATTCTCTCTGATCCAAAAGTTAGATTTAAGGAAGACTAAAGTTCACCATATTCAGTTAAGAAAATAAATGAATATGAACAGTTTTGAGGTAAATCTGATACTAAATACTTTAAATACAGATAGTTTTAAAATACCAAGAGCTTGTAAGTACATGCTAAAACTATATATAAGAACATACTATTAAAATAACTGAAACTCCAGTCTTAAAAAAAAAGACTGTACTTTATTACTGACTTTGTTTTTTACAAAACCTACAGAAAAGAAAAAGTATAGTCAACAGTATCGGCAGGAGACCTTCAAGATGGCAGAGGAGTAAGATGTGGAGATCATCTTCCTCCCCACAAATACACCAAAAATACATCTACATGAGGAACAACTCCTACAGAACACCTACTGAATGCTGGCAGAAGACCTCAGACTTCCCAAAAGGCAAGAAAATCCCCACATAGCTGAGTAGGGCCAAAGGAAAAAAAAAAAAAAAAACAGAAAAAAAAGCATAGGGATGGGAACCGCATCTCTGGGAATGAGCTGTGAAAGAAGAAAAGTTTCCACACACTAAGAAGCCCCTTCACTGATGGAAACGGGGGTGGGGGGTGGGGGGTTGGACAGGGGGAAAGCTTCGGAGCCATGGAGGAGAGTGCAGCAACAGGGGTGCAGAGGGCAAAGCAGAGAGATTCCTGCACAGAGGATTGCTGCTGACCAGCACTCACCAGCGTGAGAGGCTTGTCTGCTCACCTGCCATGGTGGATGGGAGATGGGAGCTGAGGCTCGGGCTTTGGAGGTCAGATCCCAGGGAGAGTACTGGGGTTGGCTGCGTGAACACAGCCTGAAGGGGGCTAGTGTGCCACAGCTAGCCAGGAGGGAGTCTGGGAAAAACTCTGGACCTGCCTAAGAGGCAGGAGACCATTGTTTTGGGGTACGCATGGGATTCATTCCCTGTCTGCCCCCAGAAGGCAGAGCACTGCCTAAACGAGCCCCAGAGATGGGCACAAGCCGCAGCTATGAGCTTGGACCCCAGAGATGGGCATGAAATGCTAAAGCTGCTGCTGCAGCTACCAAGAAGTCTGTGTGCAAGCACACGTCACTATCCACACACACACCCGCCCACCCAGGAGACTGACGCTCACCACTGCCAGAGTACAGTGATCCAGGGACAACTTCCCTGGGAGAATACACAGTGCACCTCAGGCTGTTACAATGTTATGGTGGCCTCTGCTGCCACAGGCTCACCCTGCATTCCAATTATAACTACCTTCCCCCTTCTTCCTCCTGGCCTGAGTGAGCCAGAGGTCCCTAAACAGCCTCCAATTTAACCCCATCCTGTCTGGGTGGGAACAGAAGTCTGAGGGCAACTTACAGGCAGAGGAGGGGCCAAAACCAAAGCTAAGCCCCAAGAGTTGTGGGAACAAAGGAGAGAAAGGGAAATTTCTCCCAGCAGCCTCAGGAGCAGCAGATTAAATCGCCACAATCAACTTGAGGTACCCTGCATCTGTGTAATACTTGAATAGACAATGAATCAACCAAAAATTGAGGAACTGGATTTTGGAAGCAAATGTAGACTTGGGGATTGCTGTCTGCAACTGACTTGTTTCTGATTTTTATGTTTTATCTTAGTATAGTTTTTAGTGCTTGTTGGCATTGGTGTATTTGTATATTGGTTTGGTTGCTCTCTTCTTTATTTTAATTACTTTTTTATTTTTATTTTAAAATTTTTTCTTTCTTTTTTTCTCTCTTTTCTTCTGAGCCATGTGGCTATCGAGGTCTTGTTACTCCAACATGATGACAGGCCTGAGCCTTTGAACTGGGAGAACTTACTTCAGGATATTGGACCACCAGAGACCTACCGGCCACATGTAATATCAATCAGTAAGGGCTCTCCCAGAGATCTCCATCACAATGAAAAGACCTAGCTCCACCCAAAGACCAGCAAGCTACAGTGCTGGATGTCCCATGCCAAACAACTAGCAAGACAGGAACACAACCCCACTTATTAGCAGACAGATTGTCTAAAATCATACTAAGTTCACAAACACCCCAAAAGGCACCACTGGATGCAGCGCTGCCCACCAGAAAGACAAGATAGAGCCCCACCCACCAGAACACAGGCACCTGTCCCCTCTATCAAAAAGCCTACACAAGACACTAAACCAAACTTACCTATGGGGGCAGATCCCAAAAACAACAGGAACTACAAACCTGAGGCCTGTGAAAAGGAGACACCAAACACAGTAAGTTAAGCAAAATGAAAAGACAGAGAAATATACAGCAGATGAAGGAACAAGGTAAAAACTCACCAGAACAAAGAAATGAAGAGGAAACAGGTAGTCTACCTGAAAAAGAATGCAGAGTAGTGATAGTAAAGATGATCCAAAATCTTGGAAATAGAATGCAGAAAATACAAGAAATGTATAACAAGGACCTAGAAGAACTAAAGAGCAAACAAACAATGATGAAAAACAAAATAAATGAAAATTAAAATCCTCAAGAATGAATCAATAGCAGAATAACTGATGCAGAAGAATGGATAAGTGACCTGGAAGATAAAATAGTGGAAATAACTACCACAGACCAGAATAAAGAAAAAATAATGAAAAGAAGTGAGGACAGTCTCAGACACTTCTGGGACAACACTAAATGAACCTACATTCAAATTATAGGGGTCCCTGAAGAGGAAGAGCAAAAGAAAGGGTTTGAGAAAATATTTGAAGAGATTATAGTTGAAAACATCCCTAACATGGGAAAGGAAATAGTCAGTCAAGTCCAGGAAGCACAGAGAGTCCCTTACAGGATAAATCCAAGGAGACATACACCAAGACACATTAATCAAACTATCAAAAATTAAATACAGGGAAAAAATATTAAAAGCAGAAAGGGAAAAGCAACAAATAACATACAGGAGAATCCCCATAAGGTTAACACCTGATGTTTCAGCAGAAACTCTGAAAGCCAGAAGGGAGAGGCAGGACATATTTAAAGTGATTAAAGGGAAAAAACTACAACCAAGATTAGTCTGCCCAGCAAGGATCTCACTCACATTCAATGGAGAAATTAAAACCTTTACAAACAAGCAAAAGTTAAGAGAATTCAGCACCACCAAACCAGCTTTAGAACAAATGCTAAAGGAACTTCTCTAGGCAGGAAACACAAGACAAGGAAAAGACCTACAAAGATAAACCCAAAACAATTAAGAAAATTCTCATAGGAACATACATATTGATAATTACCTTAAAAGTGAATGGATTAAATGCTCCAACCAAAAGACACAGGCTTGATGAATGGCTACAAAAACAAGACCCATATATATGCTGTCTACAAGAGACCCACTTCAGACCTAGGGACACAAACAGACTGAAAGTGAGTGGATGGAAAAAGATATTCCATGCAAATGGAAATCAAAAAAAGCTGGAGTAGCAATTCTCATATCAGACAAAATAGACTTTAAAATAAAGACTATTACAAGAGACAAAGCAGGGACGCTACATAATGATCAAGGGATCAAGCCAAGAAGAAGATACAACAATTGTAAATATTTATGCACCCAACACAGGAGCACCTCAGTGCATAAGGCAAATGTTAACAGCCATAAAAGGGGAAATCTACAGTAATACAACAATAATAGGGGACTTTAACACTCCACATTCACTAATGGACAAATCAACTTAAATGAAAATAAATAAGGGAAAACAAGCTTTAAATGATACATTAAACAAGATGGACGTAATTGATATTTATAGGACATTCCATCCAAAAAAAAAACAAAAAAATAACAGAATACATTTCTTCTCCAGTGCTCATGGAACATTTTGCAGGATAGAACATGTCTTGAGTCACAAATCAAGCCTTGTTAAATTAAAGAAAATTGAAATCATATCAAGTATCTTTTCTGACTACAATGCTATGAGACTAGATATCAATTACAGTAACAAAGACTGTAAAAAATACAAACACATAGAAGCTAAACAGTATGCTATTAAATAACCAATAGATCACTGAAGAAATCAAAGAGGGAATCAAAATATACCTAGAAACAAATGACAATGAAAACATGATGACCAAAAACCTATGGGATGCAGCAAAAGAGGTTCTAAGAGGGAAGTTTATAGCAATACAATCTTACCTCAAGAAACCAGAAACATCTCAAATAAAGAAGCTAAACTTACACATAAAGCAATTAGAGAAAGAAAACAGAAAAAACCCAAAGTTAGCAAAAGGATAGAAATCATAAAAATCAGACCAGAAATAATTGAAAAAGAAAGGAAGGCAACAGTAGCAAAGATCAATAAATCTAAAAGCCAGTCCTTTGAGAAGATAAATAAAATTGATAAACCACTAGACAGACTCATCAAGAAAAAAAGGAAGAAGACTCAAATCCACAGATTTACAAACGAAAAAGAAGTAACAACTGACACTGCAGAAATAGAAAGGATCATGAGAGACTACTACAAGCAACTATATGCCAATAAAATGGAAAACCTAGAAGAAACGGACAAATTCTTAGAAAAGTACAGCCTTCTAACACTGAACCAGGAAGAAATAGAAAATATAAACAGAATATCACAAGCACTGATATGAAACTGTGATTAAAAACCTTCCAACAAAAAAAAAGCCCAGGACCAGATGGCTTCACAGGCATATTAGTCAATTATTTAGAGAAGAGCTAACACCTAACTTTCTCAAACTCTTCCAAAGTATATCAGATGGAGAAACACTCCCAAACTCATTCTACAAGGCCACCATCTCCCTGATACCAAAACTAGACAAATATGTCACAAGAAAAGAAAACTACAGACCAATATCAATGATGAACATATATGCAAAAATCCTCAGCAAAATACTAGCAAACAGAATCCAAAAGCATGTTAAAAGGATCATACACCATGATCAAGTGGGGTTTATCCCAGGAATGAAAGGATTCTTCAATATATGCAAATCAAACAATGTGATACACCATATTATCAAACTGAAGGATAAAAACCTATGATAATCTCAATAGATGCAGAAAAATCTTTTGATATTATTCAACACACATTTATGATAAAAACACCCAGAGAGTAGGCATAGAGGGAACTTACCTCAACATAATAAAGGCCATATATGACAAACCCACAGACAACATTGTTCTCAATGGTGAAAAACTGAAACCATTTCCTTTAAAATCAGGAACAAGAAAAGGATGCCCATTCTCACCACTATTAATCAACACAGTTGTGGAAGTTTTAGCCACAGCAATCAGAGAAGAAAAAGAAATAAAAGAATGCAACTTGAAAAAGAAGAAGTAAAGCTGTCACTATTTGCAGATGACATGATACTACACATAGAGAATCCTAAATATGCTACCAGAAAGCAACTAGAGCTAATCAGTGAATTTGGTAAAGTTGCAGGATACAAATTAATGCACAGAAATCTCTTGCATTCCTATACACTAACGATTAAAAATCTGAATGAGAAATTAAGGAAAAACTCCCATTTACCATTTCAACAAAAATAATACAATGCCTAGGAATAAACCTACCTCAGGAGATAAAAGACCTGTATGCAGAAAACTATAAGACAGGGTTGAAAGAAATTAAAGATGATACAAGCAGATGGAGAGATATACCATGTGCTTGGATTGCAAGAATCAATATTGTGAAAATGACTCTACTACCCAAAGAAATCTACAGATTCAATGTACTTTCTATCAAACTACTAATGGCATTTTTCACAGAACTAGAACAAAAAATTTCACAGTTTGTATGGAAACACAAAAGGCCCCAAATAGCCAAAGCAATCTTGAGAAAGAAAAATGGAGGTGGAGGAATCAGGGTCCCTGACTTCAGACTATACTACAAAGCTGCAGTAATCAAGACAGTATGGTAATGACAGAAAAACAAATATAGATCAGTGGAACAGGATAGAAAGCCCAGAGATAAACCCACACACATATAGTCACCTTATCTTTGACAAAGGAGGCAAGAATATACAATGGAGAAAAGACAGCCTCTTCAATAAGTGGTGCTGGGAAAACTGGACAGCTACATATAAAAGAATGAAATTAGAACACTTCCTAGCACCATACACAAAAATAAACTCAGAATGGATTAAAGACCTAAATGTAAGGCCAAACACTATAAAACTCTCAGAGGAAAACATAGGCAGAACACTCTATGACATAAATCACACAAGATCCTTTTTGACCCACCTCCTAGAGAAATGGAAATAAAAACAAAAATAAACAAATGGGACCTAATGAAACTTTTGCACAGGAAAGGAAACCATAAACAAGATGAAAAGATAGCCCTCAGAATGGGGGGAAATATTTGCAAATGAAGCAACTGACAAAGGATTAATCTCCAAAATATACAAGCAGGTCATTCAGCTCAATATCAGAAGAAACAAACAACCCAATCCAAAAATGGGCAGAAGATCTAAATAGACATTTCTCCAAAGAAGATATGCAGATTGCCAACAAACACATGAATGGATGCTCAATATTACTAATCATTAGAGAAATGCAAATCAAAACTACAATGAGCTAATACCTCACACCATTCAGAATGGCCATCATCAAAAAATCTACAGACAATAAATGCTGGATAGGGTGTGCAGCAAAGGCAACCCTCTTGCACTGTTGTTGGGAATGTAAACTGATACAGCCACTGTGGAGAACAGTATGGAGGTTCCTTAAAAAACTAAAAATAGAACTACCATATGACCCAGCAATCCCACTACTAGGCATATACACTGAGAAAACCATAATTCAAAATGAGACATGTACCAAAATGTTCATTGCAGCTCTATTCACAATAGCCCGGAGATGGAAACAACCCAAGTGTCCATCATCGGATGAATGGATAAAGAAGATGTGGCACATATACACAATGGAATATTACTCAGCCATAAAAAGAAACAAAACTGAGCTATTTGTAATGAGGTGGATAGACCTAGAGTCTGTCATACAGAGTGAGGTAAGTCAGAAAGAGAAAGAGAAATACCATATGCTAACACATATATATGTAATTTAAGAAAAAAAATGTCATGAAGAACTTAGGGGTAAAACAGGAATAGAGACACAGACCTACTGGGGGTGGGCTTGGGGATATGGGGGGGGGCTGTGAAGGGGCGGGGGAGAGGCATGGATGTGTATACACTGCCAGGCATGGGGTGGATGGTTGGTGGGGGGTGGCCGCATGGCGTGGGGGGATTGGCTCGGTGCTTTGTGGCCACCTGGAGGGGTGGGATGGGGAGGGTGGGAGGGAGGGAGACGCAGGAGGGAGGGGATATGGGACAGATGTATATGTATGACTGATTCACTTTGTTGTAATGCAGAGACTAATAAAAAAAATGTGAAAAAAACAAGTCATGTACCACAATGTTCATTGCAGCAGTATTTACAATAGACAGGACATGGAAGCAATCTAAGTGTTCATCAACAGATGAATGGATAAAGATGTGTCACATATATACAATGGAATAATAGCCATAAAAAGAAATGAAATTGCGTTATTTGTATGTGAGGTGGATGGACCTAGATTCTGTCATACACAGTGAAGTAAGTCAGAAAGAGAAAAACAAATACCGTATGCTAACATATATATATGGAATCTAAAAAAAAAAGAAAAAATGGTTCTCATGAACCTAGGGGCAGGATAGGAATAAAGACATAGGCATAGAGAATGGACTTGAGTACAGGGGGAGTGGGAAGTGTAAGCTGGGACGAAATGAGAGAGTGGCATTTACATATATACACTACCAAATGTAAAATAGATAGCCAGTGGGAAGCAGTTGCATTGCTAGGGGAGATCAGCTAGGGGAGATCAGTTCGGTGTTTTGTGACCACCTAGATGGGTGGGATAGGGAGGGTAGGAGGGGGACACAAGAGGGAGGGGATATGGGGATATATGTATAAATATAGCTGATTCACTTTTTTATACAGCAGAAAGTAACACAACATAGTAAAGCAATTATACTCCAATAAAGATGTTCAAAAAAAATCAGCATCGGCAAATGTTTTGTGTAATTCAGTAAGGAAATTTAATTACAAAACTACAAATGCCATATTTTATTTAATTCTAATCATGTTTTGCACAATTGACTGATAAAAGCACTATTTGTCTGGCACAATAAGGAATATTTTTCTGTATTACTTAGTTCCTTGAACAATTCAACTCAAATCCATGGTACTTGGCAAGATTCATGAAAAGAAAAGCATCACCAAGTACATTTGACTTTCTGAAGGACAAAGTTATATAATATAAAAATACAAATGTAGCAAATGGAATGAGATGTGAATATTATCAGGGATGAATTAATAATATCTAGTCATCCTATGTGGCTAAAAATAAGCATTCTAAGAAAATGAGATTCAGTAAAGATAATCAAAGTCATGTTTAGTAAAATGCACATTAACAAGAAATAATCAAAATATAAATACTCAGTATGGGGAAGATATTTTAGAAGACATTAATGCCGAGGATACATAGAATTATGGTACACAGATTAACTGAGAGAAAGAGATGCACTGTAAAGAGATTGTCATAAAATGGATAAAAGCCCACTCCAACAAGAAGTTTTATTTTTACCCCCTACTCTGTCCAAATATGAGCCTATCAAGAACAGACTAACTCTGCCTGCCTTGCCACCTGCAACCTGCCTCAATGAGGAAATGATCCCATCAGTCTGGATTTCATGATTTTGAGGTGTAACCAAATGGTCTCAGCAGGAATTTAGAAAAATATTCTTCTGTGTTCTACTCCAAACCACTAACATGTTTGTTTACAGCTATCTGAACTTTATTTTTCTCCTTTCACCCAGCTTCTTTAAATCGTTATTTTCTTTGTTTTACTTTCCTCTGTTTGGTCTTACTTATTTGAATATTATTGTTTTATCTGTGCTAAGCCATGGTTACCCTCACATTACTACTTATCCTATCCATTCCTAGCTATATCTTACTTAAAACTCCATATTCATTCCCTAGTACAACTTTATCTCCTGAGTTTTAGCAAAAGTAGCTAATAGAGAGGAATAAAAGTTATATAACAATTTGATAACTTTTTATTATTGAAAGTAACAAATATATAAAAAGAATACTGTAATAAACAGCAGTGAATCTACAGCCCAGATTCAACGATTAACAACTCATGGTTTATCTTTATCTCCACCCACTGCTTATCCAAACCACTTATATTGAAGCAAACCACTTATATTGAAGCAGATCAACTAACCTATATACAGTGTGTTCTAATTTATCTAATTATCTTATGAATTTTCAGTTTGCTTACATTTTAATGAGAATTCTAATAATGCCCAAATAATTGATGAGTCTCCTTTGTTGGTTTTACATGTTAACCAACTTAAAAACTTTATATTCTGTTTTGTATACAACTTTAGACAGCTGAATCAGAATAAAAATAAAGTCATAATAGTCTAGAAGGTTAGTGTTGAACACTCCTATGCCAAATATTTTACTACATGTTTAGACAAATTTTGGGGTTTGTTTTTAAAATCAAAATATATTTCCTCAGTTTACTAACCCATGCAATTACATACTTGAGTAAGGACTTCTCCTCAGAGATATACATAAAAATGGCAATGTTTGTCTAGGCTCTAGTGTTGCTAAAATAAATCAGAATTAATGATACTACAGGAGAATAAATGACTACCATGTTCATTCAGAAACCTTTAGATGTTGCTTTAATGTATCCTTGTGTCATTGAAAACAGGCTTTTTTTTTCTCATAAAAAGATCATGGTTAACTGTCTTAAAGAGTAACCAGTTGATATTTTAGCTTCAGAGAGAAAGATAATTTGAGATGCTTTCAACTGCTCCATGCCAGGTGGAGGAGGATGTATTTTCTATTACTCTCTGATGTAAGGAGAAAGGTCACATTATAATCATAATAACTTTTATATTTATAATTTCATCTAACAGTAAACCATTTATACTGTGTTAGGAAATATTTACTAATTCTACTCCTATTATATTGGAATTTTATATCTGGATAAAGGGATAGAAAAGGCAGTAGTAATCAAAGGAACTTGATTTGGGTATTATGAAATTGCTTTTTGGCTATGAAATTTGGGACAAATTTCTTAAACTTTGAACATCCATCCCATCAATTTTATAGTGTGTCAAACAAATTTACATCATAAAATTGCTTGAAAATAAAGTAGCAATATTTATAATACATAGAAAATAGTAAATGTTATAAAATTAATGCTTTAGGAATCATTATTCTGAGGAATATAACAAATCTCAAAGGATTCCCTGGTTTAGAATTCTGCCGCTAAAGAGAAGATTGCTTTCATTAAATACATAATATGTGTCAGGTACTATACTATCTTTTAATGTATGTGTATGTGTTTATGTGGGCATAATTTGAATTTAAAAATGAAAATATAATGTTAGAATTTTGAGCCCAATTCTACAAATAAGAAAACTAATCTCACAAAAGTTTAGTTACTTCTTATCTGTTTTCCACATGACCATAGGAAATACATCAAAGAGAAAAATTCAACTTTTCTTTTACTGGCCTATTCACAGTATTTTAATAGAAAATTTTGGATTTTAAGAAATCTTTATCTTTTGAAATAATACTATTGAAGACTGGGAATGAGGTACCACTATAGTCAAAATGATTTAAAATAATTTAAGACTTGTACTTCCAGTTATGGTAGAGTAGCTGGCACTAAGCTAGTCCTCCTGCCTTAAAAAGTCACAAATGGACAAAAATGTATAGCAGTGTTCTCAGGTATTATAAAACAAGCAAAGAAATTCTGCAGAACTGAGAGAATAGAAATTGAATTCAGTGAGCTCCAAATGGTCTTAGTTGTAGGTCTGGGTGCAATTTCCTGTTTGTGGAATAGGTTGTAAGCATCCAGTGAGAGTATGGCTCTACTTTGAAGTAGAGGTAGCAGAGATCTGAGTTAAGAGGAGCTGAATCAGTTGGAACTTGTGATGACTGGCTCTAGAGAAGGAGCTATATTGAGGGGGTCTCCAAAGCTCTGTGTTGAGGTTTGCCATGAGTTCTTGGCTGAAGAACGGACGGTGCACATGCAAGGGAGGGTACACATGGCTAAACAGAGATTGGTTACTCTAAAATTGAAAACTGAAGAGAAGTACTAGAAATCAAGTAGTGTGGGAAATAGTGGAATACCGGTCCATCCATAGTGTACATACAAAGTTAACAAGTCATTAACACCCTGAGAATCCAGCTGAGACACTAGATATGTCTCATATTACAATCAAAAACCACACTTTAGTAAGTCTTTCTCTAGATTTATTCACTAGATCTTAAACAAATCACAAAAACATACAGTAGACAGAGTTTGGAAGTTGAGGAGCTTGTGTAACATCTTGGATCTTCTCTAAAATAAAATGTAAAACAAAGCCTACTAAATTATTCAAGATGATCAACCACTAATTAGACTACTTACTAGAACAAAAATACATATTTTCAGAAGAAAAAACATACTCCTAATCTCAATAACAAATCATGAACAATGTCCAGTATGCAAAAATTACTAAATAGGCAAAGAAATAAGAAAACAGGATTACTAGTCAGGAAGTTAGACATTGCCTGTAGAAACAAATCAATGCCAAGATGGTTCACATGTTGGTTCTAGCAAAAATATTTTAAGGCAGCTATTATATCCAAAGAACTAAAGTAATATGTGCTGAAATAATTAAAGAATAGTATGATCATAACGAGTGAACATTTAGGAATTCTAAGTAGAGAAAAGAGAAAAATAAGAAAATAAACCAAATGTAAAATCTAGAATTGAAAGCTGCAATTACTAAATAGAAAAATTCACTGGTTAGATTTAATAAAGAATTGAAAAAAGCAGAATAGTCCATAAACTTGATGAGAAATCAACAGAAAATATTTAGTATAAGGTACAGAAAAAAAACAGTTTAGGGCTTCCCTGGTGGTGCAGTGGTTAAGAATCCACCTGCCAATGCAGGGAACAGGGGTTTGAGCCCTGGTCCGGGAAGGTCCCACATGCCACGCAACAACTAAGCCCGTGTGCTACAACTATTGAGCCTGCACTCTAGAGCCTGCGCACCACAACTACTGAGCCAACATGCCACAACTACTGAAGCCCATGCACCTATAGCCTGTGCTCTGCAACAGGAGAAGACACTGCAAGGAGAAGCCTGCACACCACAATGAAGAGTAGCCCTTGCTCGCCGCAACTAGAGAAAGCCCGCACACAGCAACGAAGACCCAACGCAGCCAAAAATAAATCAAATAAATAAATTTTTTAAAAAGAAAGAAAAGTTTAATAAAATGCACAAAACATGAGGCATCTCTGGAAAAATAAGAAATGGTCAAATATTTAGAAGAAGAAAATATTGAGAATGGGAGAAATATTTTTTGAATACACTATAAGAGAAACTTTCCCAAATTCAATGAAAAACAGTGACTTACAGATCTAAGCTCAAAAATCCTAATTTAGGGAAAAAAAAAAAAACCTATGCACATCAGAGTCAAATTGCTGGAATGCTATTATAAAGAGCAAATATGGAAATCATACAGAGAAAAAGACATATTACATTAAGAAGATCAAAAATAATATTCATTTTAGAGAAAGTAGGAAAAATAATAAATATCAGAACATAAGTCAAAGAAATTTAAAAGAGACACTCAATACAGAAAATTAATAATTTCAAAAGTCATTTTTAGGACAAATTAATAAAATTTTTAAGCCCATAATAAGATTGCCTAGAAATGAAAAGAGAGGGAACACATATCTTACAAATATTAGGAACAAAATTGTATATAACTGCAAGTCAATTAGAAATTAAATATTAAATGAAGTATTAAGAAAAATTCATGCCAATAAAGTTGACAATGTAGACAGTACTTGGAAACAATTTTCCAAAACTTACATCAGAAAAAATATGAAGAGCTATTTACTATTCAATTAATAGTAAATTATTATTTGAATTTAAAATCGAAATACGTATGAAAAATATCAAGCCCAGATGCTCACACTATTGAATTCTACAAATATTATAAGAAAGTAATCATACAAAATTTAGATAAACTCTTTCAGTAATGGAACATTACCCAATTTACTTTTCGAGGCCAGTATAACCCTGATACAATAATCTGACAAAGGTATTTAAGGAAAAAAATATATATCCTCCTAGAACATATATACAAATGCATTTAACAAAATATTAGTAAATTGAAGTCAGCATTATATAAAAAGGATAATCTATCATGACCAGCAAGATTTACCCCAAGAATGAAAGGTTCATTCAATAATCAAAAATTGGGGCTTCCCTGGTGGCGCAGTGGTTGAGAATCTGCCTGCCAGTGCAGGGGACACGGGTTCAAGCCCTGGTCTGGGAGGATCCCACATGCCGCAGAGCAACTAGGCCCATGAGCCACAACTACTGAAGCCTGCGCGTCTGGAGCCTGTGCTCCGCAACGAGACCATGACAGTGAGAGGTCCACACACTGCAATGAAGAGTGGTCCCCGCTCGCCACAACTGGAGAAAGCCCTCATACAGAAACGAAGACCCAACAGAGCCAAAAATAAATAAATAAATTTACTTAAAAAATAAAAAATCAATCAACAGAGTTCACCATATTGACAGGAAAAAAGAAAGAAAAGCACACAATTATCTCAATAGAAAGAGTAGAAAGAATATTTGAATAAATATGTCACATGTTTACCATAAAAACCTTCAACAAACTCAGAGCAGAGTTAACCTTTCTCAACCTTGTAAAGAGCATCTACTAAAACCCTACAGCTAACATCATAGTTAATGACCAAAGACTAATTGCTTTCTCTTTTAAAATAGCCACAATTCAGGGATGATTGATCTCATCATTTTATTCAATTTTGTACTAGATTCCTAGCCAATGTAATATGTAATAAAAAGAAAAGGTGAAAAAGAGAGGACAATGAAAAAAGTCTCTATTTGCCAAATTTTTGCTTAAAAAATCATGAAGAATCTACCCCAAGAAACTATTAGAATTAATTAGTGGATATAGCAAGACTTTATAATGTAAATAAAGTAATAACCAAAATATGGAAAATATTTTAAAATACCATTTAGTAGAGCATCAAAATCATGAAATATATGAAATTACATTTAAGAAAGGATTTGTAAGACTTCTACATAGAAAAGTACAAAATAAGCTGAAGGAAAAAATAAAGATTTAAATAAATGTGGACATATGCCATTTAATATTGGAAAAATATATTTTAAAATACTCCTCAAATTTAGAGTCACCAAAATCCATTTCCAAAATCTTAACTGATGAGATTTTCTAAAATTTATATTGTAATGGAAAGGATCTAGAATAGCCAGTGAGGGAGAGAGAGAGGAAGGTGGGGAGGGAGAAAGAGAGAGAGAATGAGATGTTGAGAAAGAGAAATTAAAAGAAGAAATTTGAAGAATAAAAACTACTTGACTTCAAAACTATTATTAATCAAGAAAGTGTGATATTGGTTTAAGAAAATGACATATAAATCAATGGAAAAGTATAGAGAGTACAGAAATAGAAAATAAATATACACACACACAAACATTATTTAATTTTCTACAGAAGTAACTCATGGGAGAAATAATTTTATCTTCAGTAAACCATTTTTAAAAATCTGTTAAATAACACATCTATCCCTACCTCACAGTATATACCAACATCTGTTCATAAATATAAATACTAAATCTAACATTCTAAATTTTTAAAAAAATACATAGAGTATCTTCACAAGAAAGCAATTATTACTCTCATAGTACACACACACACACACACACACACACACACACACACAACACTCATATTTGAAAGGTAATATTATGGAATATCATGGTTAAATTGGACTTCATGAATATTAAGAATTTTACTCTTCAAAATATAATTGAAAAAAATTAAAGGGCAAACAGCTGGGAGAAACTGTTTGCATAAAAAAATCTGTCAAAGAACTTGTATCCAGAATATATTTATAAAGAACTCTAATAACTCAATAATACGAGGACAAATAATCCAATAATCCAAATAATTCAATAATCCAATCCAATCCAGAACATGTATCTCAAAAAAATATGTAGAAAAGACCAAAACACATATGAAAACAGAATCAGCATCATTAGTCAATAGAGAAATCTAAAAATAAAACACTGGAACATTATTTAGCAACAAAAACCAACAAACTACCAATACAGACTACATGGAAGACTCTCAAAAAGTTTATGCAGAGTGAAGGAAGTGCCTATGCTGGAAACAAAATGCAGATACTGTAACACACCATGTATATAGAATTTTAGAGACAGCAAAACTTAATTTATAGTGACAGAAATCGTATCAGCGCTTCCCTGGAGTGAAGAAAAAGTTGGCTTCAAAGGGGCATGAGAGAATTTTCTAGGGTGAAGAAAATATTCTATGTCTTGACTAGAGATACATGTGTCAAAACTTGAACATTACAAACCTATCATGTGCACTTAATTGTAATAACATATGCAATAAAGTTGAAAACAATATAGTGATAACATGAGAGCGGATGTCAGAGTCATGAATAACATGATACAGTCCTTTGTTTTTAACATAGGCATTCACTTTTAAATCTCAAATACTATCCACCACAAGCATAGGTACTGAATTTGATATTACAGAGAATGAAATCAGAATACATAGACCTTCATTAGTCTCAAGACTCTCACCTTGTCTCAACCCTCACCTAGTACCAGGATATATCAGAATTATTTTCTTTAAAGAGGAACTCACAGTTGAAAATATGTTTAAAATGTGTAAATTGCATTATACAAAAATTGTTTTGAATCCCTTTGAAGCATTTTTACAGGACTAACAACTCTTTTTTTGTCTATGTAGTTTTTCTATTCTCACTTATTTTTCTATAAATTGAGTAACATAAAAATTGATATTTGAAAATATGAAAATCTTTGGAGTTGGAGAGGGGTTTGATTATCAAAGTGACATCTGAGTAAATTGGAGAAGTTGAAGGTTTGGTAGAAAAACACCTTGAGGAACCTTAACTGTTGACATGATTTCTTTCAGCATGAGAAGCAGCGTGTATATTTCAAAACTGAAACTATATTGTATTTAATATGTCATCCCCTTTACTGTGCTGTGAAACTGCACTTTACTGCTAAACAATGGGAGTGTAAATTAACATCCTGGTTTAGTCTACAGTCATAATCAAATCCCAGCACCAGGGCACAGAGCATGTCTGACAAATGAAAACAAAATGAAACAAAAAGTAGAGTCAATGTACTGTGCACTCGAACTTCCACCATTAAACTACAATTTATTTCTGGCATATGGCAACAGTTCTATAGTGATAGTTTGGAACCTTGACAGAGTCAAACCATTTTGTCACATGTTATTCACTTCTAAACCAAGGAAGCACTATACCAAATTAAGTTGCTTGCAAAAACATGTTCCTTCTTCATCAAAAACTGCTGGATTTATCACAACTGTCAAAATTTTGTTAGTTTATTTATTTATTTATATAGGTCCTTAGTAAGGAACAAAGCCATATTAACATCCAAATCCTTGACCTTTAAAGCCTATTCTCTTTTTGCTAGGACAAAAGGGAAATGCCAGGGAGACCTTACAAATCCCCAGGAGAAGTGATTTATTTCAAAGAATGTACCTAGTCTTGAAAAAGTAAAGGGGACATTTTTGCTAGTATTTATAATTGATGGAAGATGTAGGAAGGGGCAAAACACCACAAGTACCAATGATATAAGACTGTAAAAAGAAAAAAGAAGAGATTCAATTTTTCCTGGTCACTCATGTGGAAAGAGGAGTGTTATTAATATTGCACATTCAAATCAAGGTCTATCTTTAGAACATTTTTATGTCACCAAGATTTCAGACACACCTCTACTCATAACAGTTAGAAATAAATGAGCCATGGTAGATCAAAAAGCTCATTCTATACCACATTCCCTTCAGTTTTCCTGGGAGCAGATGTATGAATGATCTTAACCAGAAGGCCAAAAGAATACTCCACTTCAGAATTCATGACAGTTATTATAATTGCAAAAAAAAGATAAAGAGAAACAAAACAGATACCAATAACAGATGGTCTAAAACGTACTGTGCACATTTTATGTATAATTGTACTAAATGCCAGTGTATAAAAAGACTGACAAAAAGGAGAAAAATGGAATATTAAAGCTAGAGATTGGATAATTTTCAATGAATTTCTTACTTTGGAGCTCCATTTACTTGTAAATTACTTGATAATTTTGATATGATGCATTTAATTTTGTAAAATATTTTGTTACTGCAAAGATTACTTATGTTATTTTGTATCATATAGCTTTCATCATATTTTGTATATTCTATTACTCTTTTTAATTTCAGTATTGTCTCCACATAGCAAATTTCATGCCTAAGTCACATTTTAAATGGTATTAAAACTTGATTTCCCGTAATACAGACTCACAATTTGTATATTTGCCTACCGAATTTAAGTAATCCATATGTAGTTAAAATAACCAAATATAGATCCAGTACACTTGGTATTTATGTAGCTAGTAATTTGGCAAAAAGGATTTTTCTCAAAACCTTAATGTTCCTCATCCTCACTGAAGAAAACTAGGGATTTATGCTTCCTTTCACCTTCTGTTCCATCTGACTCTCAGACTATCAACCTCACAACAAAAAGCCTTTTCTTCATGAACATAGACCTCTTGGCTCCTAGGGCAAGTCATTGACTTAGCCTAATACCACAATCAGAAAAGTCATTTAATAAATGTCTTGATAAAAATGCATGAGCAGCTGTTTCTTTATAAAAAGAAGTAAACTAGAGTGAGGGTCTTAGGGGGAGAAAGTGAGGGAAGATTCTGGAATGAACGATTGAGTTGGATAGCCAAAAATATGTAGGAGGTTGATGTTGACTAAATCACCATTCCCACAGAAGAAAACATACTTAAAACTCTTCAAGTGAATAACAATAAACATCTCTAGAAAAGTGATTTTCTACCTTCTTGGCTAATTACTTTTGCTTTCCTTGTAAATGTATACCTACCTGTTATCTATCATCTATCTATCTATCTACCTATCATCTATTCAAATATCTGTTTATTTTGCCTATCTATCTTTTGATTCATCTAGTACATATATTTTCCAGTCTTGTCACCTGAACGTATCATGATTACGATACTTCATTTGAACTTAGGAGATTGGTAAGGGACTCTAGGATTAAACAGCCGTTAATAGTATCTTAAATTCTCCGGATGCAAATAAAATTTATTACACTGACAATCCTTTACTCTTTTATTTAGAATATATACATAAACATGTATAAATATATAAGAAACACAACTACTGTCATAAAATGGTTTGCATATTTAATTAATTCTTAAAATTTGTTGTTTAATGACATATGTACAAATGCAATTCCTGATAATCAATTCTGAAAATGTTACTTATCAGACGTTATATTTTAGACTGTAAAGAAATTGAAGTTAATTATAGCTTTAAAATAAAGTACTACACATTATTTAGTGCCTAATTTATTTATTTTTTACATCTTTATTGGAGTATAATTGCTTTACAATGTTCTGTTTCTGCTGTGTAACAAAATGAATCAGCTATAGGTATACATATATCCCCATATCCCTTCTCTCTTGTGTCTCCCTCCCACCCTCCCTATCCCACCACTCTAGGTGGTCACAAAGCACCAAGCTGATCTCCCAACACTATGCGGCTGCTTCCCAATAAATATCTGTTTTACATTTGGTAGTGTACATATGTCAGTGCTACTCTCTCACTATGTCCCAGCTTACCCTTCCCGGCACCACTGTGTCCTGAAGTCCATTCTCTACGTCTGTGTCTTTATCCTGTCCCATGCCTAGGTTCATCAGAACTATTTTTTTTTAGATTCCATACATATGTGTTAGCATATGGTATTTGTTTTTGTCTTCCTGACTCACTTCACACTGTACGACAGATTCTAGGCAGTTCTATTTTTAGTTTGTCAAGGAACCTCCATACTCCATAGTGGCTGTATCAATTTACACTTCACCAACAGTGCAAGAGGGTTCCCTTTTCTCCACACCCTCTCCAGCATTTATTGTTTGTAGATTTTTTGATGATGGCCCTTCTGACTGGTGTGAGGTGATACCTTATTGTAGTTTTGATTTGCATTTCTCTAATGATTAGTGATGTTGAGCATCCTTTCATGAATTTGTTGACAATCTGTATATCTACTATGGAGAAATGTCTATTTAGGTCTTCTGCCAATTTTTGGACTTTTTTTTTTTTTTTTTTTTTTGATATTGAGCTGAATGACCTACTTGTATATTTTGGAGATAAATTCTTTGTCACTTGCTTCATTTGCACCTATTTTCTCCCATTCTGAGGGATGTCTTTCATCTTGTTTATGGTTTCCTTTGCTATGCAAAAGCTTTTAAGTTTCATTAGGTCCCATTTGTTTATTTTTGTTTTTATTTCCATTTCTCTAGGAGGTCGGTTAAAAAGGATATTCCTGTGATTTATGTCGAAGAGTGTTCTACCTATATTTTCCTCTAAGAGTTTTATAGTGTCTGCTCTTACAGTTATGTCTTTAATCCATTTTGAATTTATTTTTGTGTACGGTGCTAGGAAGTGTTCTAATTTCATTCTTTTACATGTAGCTGTCTGGTTTTCCTAGCACCATTTATTGGAGGTGCTGAATTTTCTCCATTGTATATTCTTGCCTCCTTTGTCAAAGATAAGATGACCATATGTATGTGGGTTTATCTCTGGGCTTTCTATCCTGTTCCATTGATTTATATATCTGTTCTTGTACCACTGTCATACTGTCCTGATTACTGTAGCTTTGTAGTATAGTCTGAAGTCAGGGAGGTTGATTCCTCCAGCTCAATTTTTCTTTCTCAAGATTGCTTTGGCTATTTGGGGTCTTCTGTGTTTCCATACAAATTGTGTAATTTCTTTTGTTCTGGTTCTGTGAAAAATACCATTGGTAGTTTGATGCGGATTGCATTGAATCTATAGATTGCTTTGGGTAGTACAGTCATCTTCACAATGTTGATCCTTCCAACCTAAGAACATGGTATATCTCTCCATCTGTTTGTATCATCTTTAATTTCTTTCATCAGTGTCTTATAGTTTTCTGCAGGTCTTTTGTCTCCTTAGGTAGGTTTATTCCTTGGTATTTTATTCTTTCTCTTGCAGTGGTAAATGGGAGTGTTTCCTTATTTTCTCTTTCTGACTTTTTGTCATTAGTGTATAGGAATGCAAGAGATTTTCATGCATTAATTTTGTATCCTGCTACTTTACCAAATTCATTGATTAGCTCTAGTAGTTTTCTGGTAGTATCTTTAGGATTCTTTATGTATAGTATCATGTCATCTGGAAAGAGTGACAGCTTTACCTTTTCTTTTCCAATTTGGATTCTTTTATTTCTTTTTCTTCTCTGGTTGCTGTAGCTAAGACTTCCAAAACTATGTTGAATAATAGCGGTGAGAGTGGGCACCCTTGTCTTCTTCCTGATCTTAGAAGAAATGGTTTCAGTTTGTCACCATTGAGAATGATGCTGGCTGTGGGTTTGTCACATATGGCCTTTATTATGTGGAGGTAGGTTCCTTCTATCCCCACTTTCTGGAGAGTTTTTATCATAAATGGGTGTTGAAGTTTTTCAAAAGCTTTTTCTGCATCTATTGAGATTATCAATTGGTTTTTATACTTCCGTGTGTTAATATGGTGTATCTCATTGATTGATTTGCATATATTGAAGAATCCTTGCATTCCTGGGATAAATCCCACTTGATGAAGGTGTATGAACCTTTTAATGAGCTGTTGGATTCTGTTTGCTAGAATTTTGTTGAGGAGTTTTGCATCTATGTTCATCAGTGATATTGGCCTGTAGTTTTCTTTATTTGTGACATTTTTGCCTGGTTTTGATATCAGGTGATGGTGGCCTCGTAGAATGAGTCTGGTAGTGTCCCTTCCTCTGCTATATTTTGGAAGAGTTTGAGAAGGATAGGTGTTAGCTCTTTTCTAAATGTTTGATAGAATTTGCCTGTGAAGCCGTCTGGTCCTGGCTTTTGTTTGTTGGAAGACTTTTAATCACAGTTTCAATTTCAGTGCTTATGATTGGTCTGTTCATATTTTCTATTTCTTCCTGCTTCAGTCTTGGAAGGCTGTACTTTTCTAAGAATTTGCCCATTTTTTCCAGTTTGTCCATTTAATTGGCGTATAGTTGCTTGTAGTAGTCTCTCATGACCCTTTCTATTTCTGCATTGTCAGTTGTTACTTCTCCTTTTTCATTTCTAATTCTGCTGATTTGAGTCTTCTCCCTTTTTTTTTTTGATGAGTCTTGCTAATGTTTTATCAGTTTTGTTTATCTTCTCAAAAAACCAGCTTTTAGATTTATTTATCTTTGCTATTGTGTCCTTCATTTCTTATTCATTTATTTCTGATCTGATCTTTATGATTTCTTTCCTTCTGCTAACTTTGGATTATTTTTTGTTCTTCTTTCTCTAATTGCTTTAGGTGTTAGGTTATGTTGTTTATTTGAGATTTTTCTTACTTTTTGAGGTAAGATTGTATTGCTATAAACTTCCCTCTTAAAACTGCTTTTGCTGCATCCCATAGATTTTCAGTCGTCGTGTTTTCACTGTCAATTGTTTCTAGGTATTTTTTTATTCCCTCTTTAATTTCCTCAGTGATCTCTTGGTTATTTAGTAGCATATTGTTTGCCTCCATGTGCTTTTATTGTTGTTTACAGATTATTTCCTGTAATTGATATCTAGTCTCATAGTGCTGTGGTCAGAAAAGGTACTTGATATGACTTCAATTTTCTTAAATTTACTGAGGCTTGATTTGTGACCCAAGATATGATCTATCCTGGAGAATGTTCCATGTGCACCTGAAAAGAAACCGTATTCTGTTGTTTTTGGATGGAATGTCCTATAAATATGAATAAGTCCATCTGGTCTAATGTGTCATTTAAAGCTTGTGTTTTCTTATTTATTTTCATTTTGGATGATCTATTGGTGAAAGTCAGATGTTAAAGTCCCCTACTCTTATTGTGTTACTGTTGATTTCCCCTTTTGTGTCTGTTAGCATTTGTCTTATGTATTGAGGTGCTCCTATGTTTGGTGCATAAATAGCAACTAATCAAGATGCTTTTTTTTTTTTTTTGCGGTACATGGGCTTCTCCCGTTGCAGAGAACAGGCTCTGGACGTGCAGGCTCAGCGGCCATGGCTCATGGGCCTAGCCACTCTGCAGCATGTGGAATCTTCCCGGACCAGGGCACGAACCCGTATCCCCTGCATCAGCAGGCAGACTCTCAACCACTGTGCCACCAGGGAGGCCCTGGTGCATAAACATTTACAATTGTTATATCTTCTTCTTGGATTGATCACTTGATCATTATGTACTTTCCTTCTTTGTCTCTTGTAATAGTCTTTATTTTATAGTCTATTTTGTCTGATATGATAATTGTTACTCCAGCTTTCTTTAGATTTCCACTTGCATGTAATACCTTTTTCCATCCCCTCACTTTCAGTCTGTATATTTCCCTAGGTCTGAAGTGGGTCTCCTGTATACAGTATATATATGGGTCTTGTTTTTGTATCCATTCAGGTAGTCTGTGTCTTTTGGTAGGAGCATTTAACCATTTACTTCTAAGGTAATTGTTGATATGTATGTTCCCATTACTATTTTCATTTTGGGGGTATTTGTTTTTTAGGACTTTTCTTTCGCTTGTGTTTCCCACCTAGAGAAGTTCCTTTAGCAGTTGTGGTCAAGCTGGATATGTAGTGCTGAATTCTCTTAACTTTTGCTTGCCTATAAAGGTTTTAATTTCTCCATCACATCTGAATGAGATCCTTGCTGGGTAGAGTAATCTTGGTTGTAGGTTTTTCCCTTCATCACTTTAAATATGTCCTGCCACTCCCTTCTGGCTTGCAGAGTTTCTGTTGAAAGATCAGCTGTTAACCTTGTGGGGATTCCCTTGCATGTTATTTGTTGCTTTTCCCTTGCTGCTTTTAATATTTTTTCTTTGTATTTAATTTTTGATAGTTTGATTAATATGTGTCTTGGCATGTTTCTCCTTGGATTTATCCTGTATGGGATTCTCTGCCCTTACTGGACTTGATTGACTATTTCCTTTCCCATGTTAATGAAGTTTTTGAGTATAATCCATTCAAACCCTTTCTTTTTCTCTTCTTCTTCTGGGACCCCTATAACTCAAATGTTGGTACTTTTTATATTTTCCCAGAGGTCTCTCAGACTGTTCTCAATTCTTTTCATTCTTTTTTCTTTATTCTGATCTGTGGTAGTTATTTCCATTATTCTATCTTCCAGGTCACTTTTGCATTGTTCTGCCTCCGTTACTCTGCTATTGATTCCTTCTAGAGTATTTTTAATTTCATTTATTGTGCTGCTCATCATTGTTTTATCACTCTTTAGTTCTTCTAGGTACTTGTTAAGCATTTCTTATATTTTCTCCATTCTATTTCCAAGATTTTGGATCACATTTACTATCATTACTCTGAATTCTTTTTCAGGTTGACTGCCTATTTCCTCTTCATTTGTTTGGTATGTGGAGTTTTTACCTTGCTCCTTCATCTGCTGGATAATTATCTGTCTTCTCATTTTGTTTAAATTACTGTGTTTGTGTTATCCTTTTCACAGCTGCTGGTTTGTAGTTCCTCTTATTTTTGGTGTGTTCCCCTAGTGTGTGAGGGTGTTTCAGTGGCTTCTGTAGTCTTCTTGGTGAGGGGGACTGGTGCTTCTGTTCTGGCAGGTGGAGCTGTATCTTGCCTCTCTGTTGGGCAGGGCTGTGCCTGGTGGTGTGTTTTGGGGTGTCTATGAACTTAGTATGATTTTAGGCAACCTCTCAGCTAATGTGTGGGGTTGTGTTTGTATCTTGCTAGATGTTTGGCATGGGGCGTCCACTATTGAAGCTTGATGGCCATTGGGTGGAGCTGGGTCTTAGTGTTGAGGTAGAGATCTCTGGGACAGCTCTCTCCAATTAATATTACATGGGGCTGGGAGGTCTCTGGTGGTCCAATGTCCTGGACTCAGGTCTCCAAATTGGAGGCTTAGGTCCAACACCCGGCTGGAGCACCAAGACCTTGCCAGCCGTATAGCACAGGAGAAAAGGAAGAAAAAAAAAAAAGGACAGAGCCCCGAAACAAATGGTAAAAGCAAAACTGAACAGACAAAAATCACACAAAGAAACAAACACACTCATAAAAAGAAAAAAGCAAACAAAAACCAAGAAGCAAAAAACGGACAGAACCCCAAGACAAATGCTAAAAGCTAAACTAAACAGAGAAAATCACACAAAGAAACATAAACACACACTCAGAAGAAGAGAAAAAAAAAAGGAAGAGAGTAACCAAACCAATAAATAAACCCACCAATGAAAACAAGCATGAAAAACTAAACTAAGATAAAAATTAAACCAAAAACAAATCAAATGCAGAAAGCAAATCCCAAGTCTACATTTGCTCTCAAATCCACCGCTTCAATTTTGGGAACATTTGTTGTCTATTCAGGCATTCAACAGATGCAAGGTTTATGTAGGTGATGGAAGGGATTTAATTTGCTGCTCCTGAGGCCGCACAGAGAAATTTCCCTTTCTCTTGTTTGTTCGCACAGCTCCTGGGGTTCATCTTTGGTTTGGCCCTGCCTCTGCATGTAGGCCACCTGATAGCATCTGTTCCCTGCCCAGAGAGGAGGGGGTTAAAGCAGTGGCTGATTAGGGCTCCCTTGTTCACTCAAGCCAGGGAGAGAGAAATGTACAGTAGTGTTAATTGGAACGTGGGGTGATCTTGTGGTGGCAGAGGCCGGCATGACATTGCAACAGCCTGAGGTGCGCAGTGTGTTCCCCCAGGGAGTTGGCCCTGGATCACGGGACCCTGGCAATGGCATGCTGCACAGGCTGCCAGGGGCGTATGGGTAGTGACCTGTGCTTGCACACAGGATTCTTGGTGGCAGCTGCGGTAGCAGTAGCAGTCTATGCTCACCTTTAGGGTCCGAGATGAAATCCACATCTTGCACCCATCTCTGGAGCTCACTTAGGCAGTGCTCTGCCATCTGTGGGCACATGGAGCAGGAAGCCCCTCTCCTCAAGCACCCCACAACAATGGTCTCTTGCCTCTCTGGCAGGTCCAGAATTTTCCCCAGACTCCCTCCCAACTAGCTGTGGTACACGAGCCCCTTTCAGGCTGTCTTCACACAACCAACCCCAGCCTTCTCCCTGGGGTCTGACATCCGAAGCCCGAGCCCCACCTCCCAGCCCCCACACGCCCTGGTGGGTGAGCAGACAAGTGTCTCAGGGTGGTGAGTGCTCATCAGCGCTGATCCTCTGTGCAGGAATCTCTCCGCTTTGCTCTCTGCACCCCTGTTGCTGCACTCTCTTCTGTGGCTCCAAAGTTTTCACCCCACCGTCCCTGCCAATGAAGGAGCTTCCTAGTGTGTGGTAACTTTTCTTCCTTCACAGCTCCCTCTCAGAGATGCAGGTCCATCCTTATTCTTTTGTCTCTCTTTTTTTTTTTTTTCTTTTTCCCTACCCAGGTATGTTGGGATTTTCTTGCCTTTTGGGAAGTCTGAGGTCTTCTTCCAGCGTTCGGTAGGTGTTCTGTAGGAGTTATTCCCCATGTAGATGTATTTGTGGGGAGGAAGGTGATCTCCACATTTACTACTCTGACATCCTGAAGGTCTTTTCTTAGTGTAAAATTTTTATATATTTTTTTTTATTTTTAGGTACTGATTTTTCTATTTTTTTCTAAAAAGCATAAAGCTGAATTTGCATCCTTTAATTATATTTAATCCTATCTTCCTTTATATTCATATTTATGTTTCTGTAGTCACTCATTATCTGAGTGTTCCAGACCATTATTTCAAATTTTAATAAGATATAAAAAGAAATACACATTGAACTAAAGAACATACCACAATTATCAGAAAAAATACAAATATATCAATGATTACACATGCGATTAATAAAACCTCAAAATGATTTTGATAAATTAGTTATGTTCTTTTATTTGACTCATTATTCAAACACTCAAAATAAATGGAGATTAATTAATATACTTACTTACTACATATATAATGCTCACAACTTTTCTTTCTTATAGTTAGAAAAATGCAGAATTATGTGCATTTGGTCTATTTCTCTTCCAATTAGATAAAGATTGCATACAGGCTTTTGCTTTCTTCTTGATGAAATAATACATCTTTTAATTTTATACTGAAACATTTTAATTCCCTGATGGCAAAATCTAAGCAGCTTCTGAACTAACATCTTAAATTTCTTCTTAAGAGGAAATAACTCATGTTTAGGTGTTCAATGACTTTTCATTAATAAGGACAAACATTGACATTATGAAACTAAATTAGAAGAGATAAAATGATTAAAACAGACTTTAAAAATTTTGAGAATTTCCTCTTAACTAAAGAGCATGATTCTTATAAGTTGTCTTGCACAATGTTCTTTTAGCTCAGTATTGCTTTTTTTTTCTGAAAATGACATCACCTTCCCTATTCCTCAGTGAAACTTTAAGTTTAAGAGAGTAGGTCTCTACATGTTGGCAGACCCTCTGGCTAAGTGTGTAAGCATTTCCCAAACCAAATCCCTCCTGATAAAAGGGTAAAGGCAAAACAGATGAATACTAGTGGATTCTGGACAAGTTGGCTTTCCAGCCTCTGTCTCAGTTAATATTTCTCAGTCTTTATTCAGGAAACTAAAATTACACTTTGACAGGATCTGACCTCCACTTATCCCCTGTGCAATAAAGTCCAAGGTAATAAATCAAATATTTTCTTGTTCATAGAGTGTGAACTTAATTTCATAGATTACTGTTTTCTGCTTGCTGAAATAATTTGATTAGTATACCCAGAGATGCCATAGGGTTTTCCTGTATTGAAAGAAAAAAAAAAAAAAAGCTACAGATATGTTTTGATAGAAGACTACTTATGTGTCCTATAGTCCAGTAGGATTTATACTGGTGTTAGTTTTGTTGATTTTTTAACATTGTCTTCCTATAATTTATAAGGTCAGTACCATGGCCTGATAGTTTTTACAGTACCATCTGCCTCTCTCACCTGAATAACTGTTACATCCCCCACAGACCATATATATATGCTTTAACACAGCTCTCTGACTGTCTCATCTCTAGATTTGGAGATATGACTTCACATCATATCATATCCTAAGGTTACATTAGAGCATGAATTCTGATTAGAGGAGACACCACCACCATGGGGACAAGAATTGGTTTTATGCATGAAAATAATCTGACTCATTTATGTATAAGCACAGATATTCATACAGCACGTATCAGATCTGTGGTATTAAATTTTCTTAGGGGTTGATTAGGTTAAAATCTACAAGTTTCCCTTAGAGGATGATAATGAAAAAAAAAAAGAGGTTAAGAAACATTGATTTAGCATAAGGACCACTCATGTACAACACTGCTTTTTATGTTTTCTCAGATTGACAGGCTCAGTGATTTGTCAGTCATCTAGAAGGTGTTTGTAGTCACATATTTACTGCTTTGTGGTTCTAATATATCACCACCATTTTGTAATTCCTTACTTTGCTCTAAAACTTTATCAAAACTGAATTTGATGCAACTAGTATTCTTCTCAGGCTTAAGTATGATGCATGCCTAACTGTATATTAATTAATCAGTTTTATTTTCTCTTAACAATTAACTGAGTTCACAGAAAATATAAGAATAGTCACTTACTCATAGAGGCTGGGAAGCTGGAGAAAATTACATGGAAAGAAATATCAAGCCAGAGGGCTAGAAGAGGCAAGGAAGAAAGGTGGCCAGAAAGCACTATGACAATTTAAATATTTGGAGTCAAAATAAAGAAAAAAATTCAGGCACTTAAGGATTCAGAAGGAGAAGTCCATGGGGCTATGACAAAATCTTCTTACTATGAAGTATTTTTAGGGACCAAAAATATTAAAATGTTAATAAGTTCTTAAAATATTACTAATCCATCTATTGTTTGCATTAACATCATTGGTCCAAGTAGTAGAATGGTTCTTGTAATAAAAATTCTGGGACAAAACAGGCCAAAGGAGTTTTGACACTGAACTATAATTCTTCAGTTTATCTAAATTGGGAATGTTGGAAAGACCTTTGATTTCATATTGAGTTCCTTTCTGAAGACAGTCAAGAAGCACAGGGAACAGAGAGTACTAGCAATGCTTAGGCAGCTGTGCATTTAAGAGCTAGCTAATCCCAGGTGGAGCATAGTATCATGGATCACGAAGCAATCACTCTTTTTTCAATAAATTGCTCTTGTACTGCATTGCTCTTAAATTATCCCATTGGTAAAAGAAGTCATATAGTGAGGGGAAAGGCCATGTGATAATTTCCAATAGCACAACCTGAGACTCATTTTCACATATAATATATTTCTTCCTGACATGATATTTGGATGATTGCCAGAGAACATGCAACACGTGCATTTAATGTAGAAAAGACAGCTGCCAGGATATCCATGTTCATTGTCCCTCCAGAACAAAAAAATAAATAAATAATCATCCATCATTTTATTATGTAAAGGATGGAAACATATGTATACTTTCAGAAAAAAAATCAAGAGGAATTCATGTTTTCTGTTGTTTCCTTTTATTTACTGTTGCTCCTGCTAAAACCTTCCCTAAATTATGGCTTTAAAGGTGTTATGATATTTCTCCTTTCCTTCCCTACCCTACTCTATTCTGGTAGGAGTTCTGGAGTGCATTTTCTAAATCTTAATCCTCCTCAAAAACTTGTGGTAGATTCCATTTTATACAGTGTTAATTAAAGGTCTTCCCTGATACTCACCTTTCTTGGTATGATTTGTATCTGTCTAGCTTTATCTGGCACTTCTTCCTTATATGAACATTTTGCTCCAAGTAAATAATTTACTGTTTTTGAGCATATCACAGCTTTTACTGTTTTCATACTTCTGTTCATTCTGTTCATATTCATTTATCTACCTTCTCAGATGTCTCCTCTATATTATCTTTTCTCTGACCCACCATTCCCAGCCTCACACTATCAGCTAAAAGTTCTTTACTTTATTCCCCTTAGGTAAAATGCCACTTGACATATAGCAAGTAATTTATAACTATTGGTGTTATCCCTTCTCCAATCCTAATTTTAGGACTTACTTAAATCTACCTCTTATTGTGCTTTAATTTATTCATTACTTGCTTAGTCATTAACTATTGCAGAGTAAATGCTATGACTTTCTTTTAACATTGTATTGTACAATGCCTAACAAGGAGTATGGTATATAGGGAGAGTTAGACAAATTTGGTTAAGTGAATTGAATTGGCAAGTTACTGGATAAATGTGTTAGGTCTAAATGCTACTTTTCACCTGCAGTATCTCTTCTCTTCCTTGTGGATGGGAATGAAGTGACAAGGTCAGTCATATATTGATAAAATTTAGGATCATTGATGCTTCAAGAATGTGAAAAATATGGCTGTTAGGAAATCATATTTTCTTCGTGGACCCTTTTGTAGTTTTTATAAAGTCTTTCCCAACATGATCATAGCCAAAAATGGTATGCACACTCACGTTATTATAGTTCACATAAAATATTGGACATGTTCCAATTTCAAAATGTCAACCTCTATGCTGGTGTATTAAATTTGGGTGATGATTTCAAGTCTAATTGTAATTGTACTACATGTTCACTCAACTGGTTATTAAGTATATGTCTTGAATCAAGCACTTTGCTGAAAATTGAAGTGATGATGATGAATAAAAAGTGATCTGTGGGATAACTTCCCTGTGGGGTCTCACAATCTAACCTACAGAGGCAGAGCTTACGTATGAACAATTACAATACATTGGGGTGGGGTCTAAATGGAGGACTTCATTGGAGAGTCAGTAACAGAGAAGCTTCTGTTTGAGGGGCTCAAGAAAGTAGGAGATCTAAAGAATAAGTTGCACAGGATCTTGGAAAAATAGAAAAACCCAGTTTGGCAGTCCAAGGAGTAAAGATGTTTCCATTAGATTTAGGCCAAAACAGCAGAATGAAGACCATGAGTTATTTTATTCTCACCTCCTCTCATGGGCACACCAAAATTATAATGATTTGCAGAGCACCTATAGATGAAAAAGAGCAAGACCTACCAAAAAAAGATTTTCTACAACTAAAGATATAAAGAAGAAACCACATGAGATGGGTAGGAGACACTGAGTCATGCTATAGTCAAGACCCATACCCCTCGGTCTATCCACAAATGGTAGAATAATTACAATTACAGCGTTTCTCCCCAAACAGTGAGGGATCTGAGCCCTACATCAGGCTTTGCAGCCTAGGGGTCCTGTGCCAGAAATACAAGCCCCTAGAGCATTTGGCTTTGAAGGCCAGCAGGGCTTAATTTCAGGAGACCCAGAGGACTATGGGAAATAGGACTCCACTTCTAAAAGGTGCACACAAAACCTCACAGGTTCTGGGATCCAGGGCAAAAGGAGTAATTTGAAAGGCACCTGGGTGAGACCTATCAGCTGATCTTGGAGAATCTCTTGAAGAGGCAGGAGGCAATTAGAGCTCACCCTCCATAGACATAGAAACTGGCAGCAGCCATTTGGGGGAACTCATTCCAGCACGTGGACACTGATGCTGGTTAGCACTATTTTGGAATCGACCCTCTAGCTTATTAGCCTCAGGACCCAGCCCCACCCATGCCCACCAGCTTCTTGGCATCAGTACTAGGACTACCCAGGCCAAGCAACTAACTAGCTGGAGACACAGCCCCAACCACTTGCACACAGGCTCCTTAAGATCTGCTGAGCCCACAGCAACCCCTAGACATGGCTCTACCCAACAGAGGGTTTAGGGCCAGGCCCCAAAACTGGTGAACAGGCACTATATCTGGAGTACAAAGCCAGAGCCCCCAGGACCCAGTTCCATCCAACAGTGGACAGGCACAAGCCCCAGAATCCCCAACCCCTCCCAACCTGCTCTAGCCTCAGTACCAGCCTTACCCACCAGTAGAAGGACAACAGCCTCAGGAAAACTGCAGCCTTGCAGCCTACAGACCCAGCTGACTCACCAGCAGGCTACCACCAGCCATGGGACAAGCTGGGTCTCAGCCCTACCCATCAGAAGGCCGACACAAGCTTCAGGACCTCACAACCAGCTATGTCAGGAACCAGACCTCACAACCAGCTATGTCAGGTACCAGATACACCCACCAACAGTCTCACACTAGCTCTGGGACCCCTGGGCCCTGCAGCAAGAGCTCAGTATCTAGCTCTACCTGCCAGTGGGCTGGCACTAGCCACAGGACTTAGTTTCACTGACCAGTAGGTGGGTACCAGCCCTGGGATCTCCTGACCCAGACTCCAGCCACCAGTAAGCAAACAGTAGCCGACCTAATGGCAACCATAAACCAAAAATCTATGTTAGATACACACACAAAAGACAAAAAGGAATCCAAACATGACACTAAAGATACTCATCAAACCACAAGGGAAGAGAACAGAAGAAGAAAAAAGATATACGAAACAACCCTAAAACAACTGAAAACACGTCAATAAGTAAATACCTATCAATAATTCCTTAAATGTAAATGTACTAAATGCTCCAATCAAAAGACATAAAAACACAGAGTGGCTGAATGGATAAAAAACAAGAGCTGTAAACATGCTGCCTACAAGAGACTCATTTCAAGTACAAAGACACACACAGACTGAAATGCAGGGGATGGAAAATAGTATCCCATACAAATGGAAATCAAAAGAAATCAAAAGAAAGACTGATAAATACTTTATCAGTCAAAATAAATTAAAAAAATAACTATTATAAGAGACAAAGAAGGACATTACACAATGATCAAGAGATTAACCCATGACGATGTAGCATTGTAAATATATATGCACACAAAATAGGACCACCTAAATACATAAAGAAAATATTAACAGACATAAAGGAAAAAATTGACAGAAATACAATAATAGCAGCAGACTTTAGTATCCCACTTACATCAATGGACAGATCATCCAGACAAAGAATCAATAAGGAAATACTGGCCTTAAATGATACATTATACCATATGGCCTTAGCAGATATATAAAGAACATACCATCCAAAAGCAGCAGAATACACATTCTTTTCAAGTGCATATGGAACAGTCTCCAGAACAGATCATATGCTAGGCCACAAAACAAGCCTCAGTAAATTTAAGAAAACTGAAATCATATCAAGTACCTTTTTGGAACCACAACACTATGAGACTAGAAATCAACTAATCAAAAAAAAAACTGCAGAAAACAAACATGTTGAGGCTAAACAATATACTACCAAACAAACAGTGGCTCACTGAAGAAATCAAAAAAGAAATTTAAAAATACCTGGGAACAAATGACAATAAAGACATGATGATACAAAATCTATGGGATTCAGCAACAGCAGTTCTAAGAGGGAAGTTTATAGAGATACAAACTTACCTCAGGAAATAGGAAAAATCATAAATAAACAACCTAAACTTACACTTAGAGGAATTAGAAAAAGGGGAACAAACAAAATCCAAACTTAGTAGAAAAAAAGAAATCATAAAAGTCAGATCTGAAATAAATGAAATAGAGACCTACAAGAAATGGAAAAGATCAATGAAACTTAGAGTTGGTTCTTTGAAAAGAAAAACAAAATTGACAAAGCTTTAACCAGACTCATCAAGAAATACGGAGGTCCCAAATCAGTAATATAAGAAATGAAAAAGGAGAAGTTACAAGTGACACCACAGAAATATAAAAAATCATAAGAGATTACTACAAACAGCTAGATGCCAATAAAGTGGACAACCTAGAAGTAATTGACAAATTCCTAGAAGTGTACAAACTCCCAAGACTGTACCCGGAATAAATAGAAAATATGAACAGACCAATATCCAGCACTGAAATTGAATCAATATTTTAAAACTCCCAATAAACAAAGTCCAGGACCAGATGGCTTCACAGGTGAATTCTAGCAAACATTTAAAGAAGAGATAATGCCTAACCTTCTCAAACTATTCCAAAATGCTGAAGAGGAAGGAACATTTCCAAACTCATTCTATGAGGCCAGCATCATCCTGATATCAAACCCAGAAAAAGACATCACACAGAAAAGCAAATTATAGGCCACTATCACTAATGAACATAGATGTAAAAATCCCCAACAAAACATTGGCAAACTGAATCCAACTATATGTTAAAAGAATTACACAGCATGATCAAGTGAGATTTACCCAAGGGATGCAAGGATGGTTCAATATCCAAAAATCAATCAATGTGATAGACCACATTAACAAACTGAAGAATTAAAAACCATATGATCATCTCCATAGGTGAAGAAAAAGCTATTGATAAATTTCAACATGCATTTATGACAAAACTCTCCAGAAAGTGGTCATAGAGGGAACATACCTCAGCATAATAAAAGCCGTATATGAAAGCACACAGCTAACCTCATACTCAAAGGTGAAAAGGTGAAAGCATTTCCTCTAAGGTCAGGAACAAGACAAGGATGTCCACTCCTGCCATTTTTACTCAGTATACTATTGGAAGTCCTTGATGCAGCAATCAGAGAAGAAAAAGAAATAAAAGAAACCCAAATTGGAAAGGAGGAAGTAAAACTGTCATTGTTTATAGATGACATTATACTGTACATAGAAAAGCCTAAAGATGCCACCAGAAAATTTCTAGAGTTTATCAATGAGTTTGGTTAAGTTGCAGGATACAAAATTAATATACAGAAACCCGTTGCATTTCTATGCACTAACAAAAAAATATAAGAAACAGAAATTAAGGAAATAATCCCATTTAGCATCACATCAAAAAGAATAAAATACCTAGGAATAAACCTACATAGGAGGTAAAATACCTGTACTTGGAAAACTATAGAATACTGATGAAAGAAATTTTAGAGGACACAAAGAGATGGAAAGATATACCTTGTCCATGGATTGGAAGAATTAATATTGTTAAAATAACCATAATAGCCAAGGCAATCCCCATCCCAATACCAACAGTCTTTTTCACAGAACTAGAACAAATAATTTTAAAATTAGTAAGGGAACACAAAAGACCCCAAATAGCCAAAACAATCTTAAGAAGAACAGAGCTGGAAGTATCATGTGCCCTGATTTCAGACTATACTACAAAGTTACAGTCATCAAAACAGTACGGTACTGGCACAAAAACAGACACATAGAGCAATGGAAAAGAATAGGGAGATCAAAACAAAAGAACAGAGAGCTCAGAGATAAACTCATGCACTTATGGTCAATTAATCTATGACAAAGGAAGCAATGGGAAAACAAAGACAGTCTCTTCATTATGTGGTGCTGGGAAAACTGGACAACTACATGTAAAAGAATGAAATTAGAACATTTTCTCTCGCCATATACAAAAATAAACTCAGAATGGATTAAAGACCTAAATGTAAGACCAGAAACCATAAAAGTCCTAGAAGAAAACATAGGCAGAACATTCTTTGATATAGACCAGAACAATATTTGGGGGGATCTGTTTCCTAAGGCAAAGAAAACAAAAGCAAAAAAATAAAAAAACACAAAAAACAAATGGGACCTAATTAAACTTAAAAGCTTTTGCACAACCAAGGAAACCATCAACAGAATGAAAACTTAACCTACTGAATGGGAGAAAATATTTGTAAATTATATGACTGATAAGGGGTTAATATATATAAAGAATATACAACTTAACATCAAAAAACCAAACAACCCTGTTAAATAATGGGCAGAAGAACTGAATAAACATTTTTCCAAACAAGATATAGAGATAGTTAGGAGGCACAAGAAAAGATGCTCAACACTGTTAATCATCAGAGAAATTCAAATCAAAAACACAGTGAGACATCAACTCACAGCTGTCAGAATGTCTGTCATCAAAAATCCACAAATAAATGTTGGCAAGAATTTGGAGAAAATGGAAAACTTGTACATTGTCAGTGGAAATATAAATTGGTACAGCTACTTTGGAAAACATTATGGTGATTCCTCAAAAAAACTAAAAATAGAACAACCATATGATCCAGCAATTCCAGCCCTGTGTATATATCTGAAGAAAATGAAGACACTAATTCAAAAAGATACATGCACCCCAGTGTTCATAGAAGCATTATTTACAATAGCCAAGACGTAGAAGCAATCTTTGTCCATCAACAGACAAATGGATAAAGAAGATGTAGTGTGCATACATACCATAGAATACTATTCAACCATAAAAAATAATGAAATTTTGCCATTTGTAACAATATGGATGGACCTGGAAGTTATCATGCTTAGTGAAATAAGTTAGACAGAGAAAGACAAATACTGTATGTTATAACATGTGTGGAATCTAAAAAATCAAATAAACTATTGAATATAACAAAAAAGAAACAGACTCACAGATATAGAGAACAAACTAGTGGTTACCAGTAGAGAGAGGAAAGGAGAAGGAGTAAGATAGGGGTAGAGGATTAAGAGGTGCAAACTACTATTTATAAAATAAATGAGCTACAAGGATATAGTGTACAGAACAGGGAATATATCCCATATTTTATAATAACTATAAATGGAGAATAGTCTATAAAAATATTGAATCACTATGTTGTACACCTGAAACTAATATAATATTTTAAATCAATTATATCTCAATTAAAATATTAAAGAAACAACAAAAAGAAACAAAAAATTAAAACCACTACAATCCAAAAAAAAAAAACAAAAAAAACAAAAACAAGAGGTTTCAGTCAGAAATATCAGAATATACAAAGGTATAATTACAGTCATGATCCTGTAAATATGTTTCAACTACATGTAAAATAATCCTGAATCCAGATGGTTTTAAAAGTACAAGTATTTTTTATCTTACTTGAGAGCTCAGTGATATGACAGGCCTCAAATTTCTTGATTTATCAGCCCTGATTTAGCAGTTCCTGTTATCAGGGACCACACTTTTTTTTATTGCTCTGAGATTCTATCCATCATGATGGTTTCAAGTAAGACTAGTTTACTGTGTGGTCAAAAGATATTTATCAGAAGTGTTCAATTTAAAAAAAAAATTTTATTTAGTATAAGTTCTATTTACTTATGATTACTTTTTTCTTTTAAGGTTGATTTTGACTCTGCATTCACTATGCATGTTTCCCCTTTGGTCACTTTCCCCTAGTTTGAGGCCTCTACAAACTCCTGATCCAGTAGCTAGAGGGGTGGGTGGGTGAGTGCCAGTAGCAATTAAGGTCAAGGGAACAGAAAACCCAAACGACTCTGATCCTACTCCAAGTGTGAAACCAATGACTACACCAGTGTGCTACTCACATAACAGTGATGTGGTGCACTGTACACATCTGCACACTCCTAGGACACACTTTTAAGGATGATAGCACAACTTGTACTGAATACCCACTGATTCCCAGTATATTATCATATAACTCATCTTTGTTGTTAAAACACTTACAACTTGAAATACAATGTATTTCTTCTCATAGTTTTGAGCTAAAAGATATGATTTCACAGTAGAGTTCTACCAAAAAGTCTATCTCCCCAGGAGGTACACAGACTTTTATTTGTAATTTTTCCCTCTTCATTTTCAGTTTCTGGGCTGGTAAAGTAGCAAATTGAGATAAAAGAATTCTTTTGAACTGTTTTCTATGATCTCTTACTCTTATTTACTCACTTCAACATAAAAATTAATTTATAATTGGACTCTTTGAATGTCTGGTTTATATTTTCAATACATTATTATTATATTAAAATGAGAAAAAATATACCTATCTTTATGTGGCATTTAAAATGAATTAATCAGTTTATTTTCTGCTCAGGGATAGCATACGTTATTCAAGTAACTGCATTCATCATTCAAAATATTTCTGTTCTTGATTTCTCTCCACAATCAACTGACTTTTGTGTTTGTTGCACTTACCTCCTTGTATTGTTTGAGAGCTTTTACTGGTACAAATAATGTTATTTACACAAATTGATTAAGTAGAAATTTAGACTTCAAAATAAAATATAAACAAAATCATCTGGAAAGTAAGAAGGCTGTTGTATCAGTTTTGCCAAATAAAATATATATATTGGCAGATATTCAAATGTGAATTGCTGACTTGGATATCTGAAAAATAAAAATGAAATCACTATTCATCTTAAAATGTAAACAACTGATAATGCCAATACAATCATAAACAATTTAAACTTAAGCTACATACTACTGCTGAGTGTAGCATAGATGGATAGTAATTTCACAAACACACATAAATGAAGATTATTAAGAGCTAGGTCCCCATGAAGGTGCTCTAAACAATATAGCCCTTTGCCATACAATCCCAGTCCAAGTCTATCTATATTACTCCAAACACAACAGTACCTTAGAAAGGGAAAGTCCCAAGCCAGAACTCAGAATCCTTGTATGGCTTTGTTAAATATCCTCTCTGCTTGTCAGATTTTTTATCGCTATAGTAAATGTGTAGGATATATAGTCTCTGGAGGTTTTTTTTTTTTTTTTTTTTTTTTTTTAACTCTAAGACTCCAGGAATCTGTTTAAATCGTATCTGAGATGTATACAAAAGCTTTAGACTTGCTTTGTTCTGGGGCAGGTGGGACAAATAGTTTTCTTTGTAGTTCCTAGAGCTAAAAATGTCTCACCCATCCAGTTTACAATGGTGTCAAAAATCTCATCTTTAGTCTATAGTACTTAATTTAGGTTTAAAGTCTGCTCTTAAAGAACAAATTTCAGGGAGAGATCATCTTAAGCTGTCATCTTTTATTTTAACATTATGATGTAACATATTTTCAGATTTCCTTCAAACCAAATGTCTAAATTCCAAGGACCATGGCCACCACAATAACAACTACAAGTGAGATTCAGAGAGAGAGATGCAGAGAGAGAGATTTTGGTATTTTGATGGGGAGGATAAAGACTTCAGGTCATATTAGTAATATATATTAGTAATATTATTAATAATATTTTATATGAATTAATATGTAAATTCTGTTCTAACAAATCTGTTTAAAGTGGCAATCAGTGGCATGAAGCACATAATAGATATATTCCATAATCATAGGGAATATAGTCACAGCATATTATAAAATTTTAGCACTTCTAATACATGAGGTCCTTGAGCAGGCAGACTAGCCTACTGAGGTTGATCGGGAGAACATTTGAAGGACAGAAACATTCTTCCAGTTTTCAAATCTAGATACTCCTGACAAACTAAAACACACCAAAAAATAATGTTCAGAAAGAATGACATATCATCATGTATACATATTTTCCCCTTATTGGAGATATAAGAGGATTATGCAGTCAATCAGGACTCCTTGTGTGTGCATGAAAGAAATAAATTGAAATAATTAAGACATTGAAAATGGGCAATTTGTGAAGCAGGTGGGACTGGCCTTCAAGATGAATAGAAACAATGACACAAATGCCATCACTCCTTTGCTTTCATACTCTCAAAACTGTCAGCATAATTCTCTCTGAGCAACTTCTCCAAAGATTGGACATCTGGCCCTAGACATCTTTAGTCTCACCTCTTTGTAGTTACATGACTCTTCTGTAACCACAAAGAAACAATTCTGATTATCTGGCTTCGATCATGAACATATCCTTGGAACAAGGGCTGTGTCGAAGGGAATGTAACACTATGATTGGCACCATTGTTAATTGTTCATGTGGCCAGGGGATGGAGTGATATGCTTCCCACCATCATCTACAACTATATGTTTAAATAAATATATTTATCAAAAGATAGATTTGAGGAAGACAAAATGAGAAATATCCTTTATAAATAGGGAGACCTCATCCTGAGGACTGGACAGTAATGAAGAAAACAAACTATTACCAAATCACTAACTCCCAACCATTTAAATAGTAATAAGTTACTATATTTTGGAAGTTCTAATTAATGACTGATGCTGAAGAAATCATGCATTAATCTTTAAAATAATCAAAATGCATTTATTCATGTTAACTATTTTTCTACAAGTATTCTAAATTATATTTTTCATGTGGATTGCCACCTTCTTATTTGAGACTTTAATTTTTTAAAATTGTTCATTGCTTCATGTGTTTCTTCTTTTATCCCATCTAAATTCAAAAGACCTGGCTTAGAATCAGATGATCTAAACTTTGAATCACAGCTTTGTAGTTTAAACAATTTGCTTCATCTTTCTACTCACTAATTTTTCATCTTCCTTCCCACGATATTTTTCACCTCCAAAGGTGGCTGATATTGATTAATCAAGTCAAAGAGCAGAATTGAGATCCTCAGACCTATCTGACAGACATAACTAACTTAACTATATGATATTTTCAAGGCTTTTATACATATTTTTAAATTACACCCAGAAGGGTGTTAATCAATGTATCCTCGTCTTACATAAGCAGGTCTGTTTTTTTAAAATGATACTGTGAGATATACATTTGCATGAAAATATATTCCATTGAAAGCCCATCATAAAACAAGAGGGTAGAGTTCTTCTCCTGGGAAGATGAACTAGACATGATTTTCCTTAGTCCTCCCACTAAGTAAACTAAAACCCCTGAATATGATGTATAAAACAAACATAAGAAGACTGTGAAAAGTAGAGAGAAGAGGCAGATTGGCTAGAGACCTCAAGAACCAAGGAACAACCCAGTGGTGGTTCTCCTAAGGTTTTTTGTTTTGTTTTGCCTTTCTTTCTTTTCCAGCTTTATTGAGACAATATTGACATTAGCATATGTAAGTTTAAAATGTGCAATGTACATATTGCAAAATGATTACTACAAGATCAGTTAACACCTAACACCTCCATCCCCTCTTATTATGTTTTTTTTTCACCTCAATTTTCAGAGCAGCACTATTTATAATAGCCAAGACATGGAAGTAACCTAAATGTCCATCAACAGATGAATGGATAAAGAAGATTTGGTATATATATATATATATACACAATGGAATATTACCCAGCCATGAAAAGAATGAAATAATGTCATTTGCAGCAATGTGGATGGAACTAGAGATATCATACTAAGTGAAGTAAATCAGACAGAGAAAAACAAATATATGGTATTGATTATACATGGAATCTAAAAAAAAAAAAACAATACAAATGAACTTGTTTCCAAACCAGAAATAGACTCACAGACATAGAAAACAAACTTATGGTTACCAAAAGGGATAGCTGAGGTGGGGGGGAAGGCGAGAGATAAATTAACATTTTGGGATTAACATATACACACGTTGATATTTCTGTGAAAAATATCATTGAAATTTTGATAGGAATTGCATTGAATCTATAGATGTTTTTGGGTAGTATGGACATTTTAACAGTATTAATTCCTCCAATCATGAACATGCCTTTCCATTTATTTGTGTTTGCTTCAGCTTCTTTCACCTCATTGGTTAAAGTAATTCCTAAGGCTTTTTTGGTTTGTTTGTTTGTTTTCCTGATGCTATTGTAATGGGATTGTTTTTATTTCTTTTTTTGATAGTTTGTTCTTACTGCATAGAAATGCAACTGATTTTCATATTTTGAATTTTTATCCTCAACAGGTTAGCATTAACCCCTGTATTATCATAATTTTTAATCTACTTATATAAAATGTTATATAATTACTTTAATTTGCATAAGTGATTATAAGACAGGATTTCTTGTCATCTTATGCAAATATAAAAGGACCCATTAGATCAGAAGTAAGTCCTTAAAGTTATCTAATCTTAGCTTATCAACTGTGGGGAAGCAATTTTAAATGAAACAGAAATTTAAAGCCAAGAAGCAACTGAATAACCAAGTTTTATTCTATATCAGAAGCAAATTATTGTTATGTAATTTTCACATGTATTCTTCAGTTATTTCAGTTAATAGGAAAATATTAAATATCAGAAAAAAACAGCATGTTTAACTCAATTATTAAAATCATTTTGTATTTATAAAGTACAGTAGCTTTTGCAATATAGAAATTATCAATTTTTTTTTACTACTACTCTATCACTACTATTGTTCATCAGTGCTAGACTCTGAGTCACACAATTACCCCTGCTTTCCCTGATGAATAATTTATGAAGGTTAACAGAGAAAGAACAGTGAAAAACATAAGAAAACGACAGCCCATAAGTGCAGTCTAAATACATCTTGGTTCCACATGAAATGTTTTAAGACAACACAACACAGGGACATTTTAAGACAACAAACTTGTAAGTAAGTATAAGCAATGTAAGACCATTAATTTGAAATTATGGTCAAAATAAGTAGATCCAATTATTACTAATGTCTTATTCAACTAGATCAAGAAGTTGCATAGGTATGCCAGAGTTTCAGAAGTACAGAATAGTATTATCATAAAATTCCACACACCTATAGAAATTAAGTAGGAGTATCAGGAGACATCAGATAATATTGAGTTAAAAGTGTTTATCCACAAAGAGTTGACTCCTGTGTTTTATTCTATAAAAGATCATCCAGAGATATATAAGTATGGAGAGTTTTAAAGTAAAATATTAATATCCTCTTTTCCAGAACTTTACTAATAGAATTTCATAGGGTGATAATGTCATTCTTGTTTGTCAACACCATTCCCTTTAAGACTATATTACATGATCTTTGCTCAATTATTTTAAGTACTTGAAAGGTTTATTATTTTAATTATATTTTTCAGTTTGACTTTCCCCATTACTCCAATTTCCAGAAAATAAAATTTAAATGTAAAAATATGCATTTTTTCAAAATTATAATTATATGCCTATGATTTAAAATTGCAATTTCTTTTATTTGTGCTCTATTTGATAATAAAGACTTCTTCATAAAGTTGAAACAAAAAGTCTTGTGCTACATTGTCATTTGGGAATACCAATTAGTTCATAGCCTGATTATAGTTATCCCTTTCTTCTTTTTAAGAAGAATTTTTTTCAGTTCTTTGCCCTTAGGCAAGATCTAGAGGAACTGACATGAGTATATACCCATTTTATTAAGAAGGCCTCAGAAACATTCTACATCACATGAACATATGCAGGTGAATGATGTTGTCCTATTACATTAGTAACCATGTGCATGCTGGAGAATTTTGTTAACCGACGGTATTAGCCTTATGTACTTACTGAACAAATATGCTTTGTACTCAATGAGACTGTCATGCTTAAAGATCATAATAAAAACCGAGCTTTGAGAACATTCCAATACTAATCCCAGGGTTGGTCAAATAATCTAAGGCAGAAAATAACTCAGGATGGTGAATAATATTCTTTCTAATAACACTTTAAAATATTTTAGCAAAAAATTTACATTTCTATTCATCTATTACCATTTACTATATCCTACTTATTTACTGATATCCATAGCTACATTTCATTTATTTTCAGGGAAAGTAGTCACATACATGCAATGGAAAGTGGTCCCAGGGAGCTGAAGTCAAATTAAAAATCATGTGGAAATCACCTTTTTAAATTGCAATACCTATCCAAAAAATGAACTAGCTGGAGCATGCTTGTAATTTACAGCACGTGATTGGTAAAAGTGTTAATGATAGCACTTCAGGAGTGGATGAAGATGGAAAACAGCTGCTTCTTGGGATAGCCTCCTGAGAAGTATGATTCAGCCATTTTAAGCAAAGTGCTTCTTCTCACTGGGTTTCTTAAGGGAAAGCTAAATTTTCTGCAGAATAATTATGATAAACTAAGGACATTTTGCTCTGTCCCTAGTGGATATCCTAAATGAAAGATCATTTTAATTCCCTTAGTTATAAAGGAAAAATAAATTACCTTTGAAAGTAAATACAATTTTTTCCTGAATATGCTGCCAAAATATGGTGAATATAGTTTCATGCTTTTCCCCCCACCCCCAGGAATAAAACACTTTTAGAGACTTGGCTAAGCTGTTACAATGTTAGTAGAGGGAAAAAAACAAAAAAACAAAAACCTCACCCAAATTCAGAAGTAAACACTGACAATGAGAGCATTTTAAACAATTAACAAAGTATCTTTGTTAACATATTATAATCATCAATATACAGTTTGATATTTTTCACAGTTCTGAGAATTTGAGGTTCTTTGAGTTATAATCTCATTATCCTGGCCAATTAATAAAAACATTTCTAACACATCTTATAAACTATGACATCAGAGTTAACAAATAGAGTAAATATGATTGAGCATTGAGAATCACTGTGGGTATTTGGAGTTCATGAGTCTTAATAAAAGATAAGTCCAATTAATCTAATAAAAATTTTAAAAAAGTGCTTTCAAAGAATATCCATTTAAACATTCAGAAGAGTGTTCTGATCAAAAGGCTGCTGTTTTAATGGTTGATGACTGTAGATTATAGTACTATGAAAAATCACAAGAAATCTCATTAACCTGAGTATTCGAGGGTAGGTTTGGAACCTAAAAAATAATTTTAAAAGACCCCTTGATTCCCACTAATTCTCAAATTGCCAACAATGTCCACATTTCTCTTGTTTATTATGATTTAAAGTACTGTGTTTCTAGAAGGTTATTATTATTATTATTATTATTGCTGTTTAACATAACTATGCTATAAGGCTTAACACATTGAGCTACTAGTGTGTGTTGGGAGATAAAGGTAATTGGACAATAGGAGAATGGGAGATAAGCAGATATGTTCTCTTGGTGGGGACAGGGTAAATTTAGGGATGAGAGTTTTGGACTATTGTGTATCTCTAAGTAAAATGGTCCAGGTAGATCATTTCAGTGGAGAGGACCAGTGAATCAATGGCTCACATTCACCAGGAAAAGTTTCCCTGTTAGGGTACTATAAAGAAAAATGAGGCTTATGGTTTGAAATACATGATATTTAACAATTTAACTTGATTAATGTAGTTTTTTGTTTTTGTTTTTGGTAGAATTTTCGTTTGTGGAAATATTCTGATTGAATTCTCTTCTCAAATGAATGCTTCTGTAGCCAGGCTGCTACTTTTGCTACCCAAACTCTCGGAATACATACCAGTCGTTTTCTTTGTGTTTTTTTTTTTTTTTTTCCTGGAACTGTCATCCCCCTTAACCTTTTTTTTTCGGGGGGCGGTTCATAAACCAGATTCATTTTTCTAGATAACTTTCTTTTGGATATTTTGTGAGCTGTCTTGGTACAAACTGGCCCCTCTCTCAAAAATCCTTTAAAATTTTACTGAATATGGTAAATATTTTTTTCTTTTACCTCCTTAACCAACAAATGCACCATAGTTAAATTGAGTCCCCAGTTAAATGATAAGCTCCTTTAAAGTATGTTTTAAAGCTAGCAATAAAATATTTCTTTTGGTTTATAAATTATGAAGACAACTATTATTAAATTAGCTGTATATTCTATTAAAAATTAGATATTTTTCTTTTTTGTTTTTCTCAGAAATGTGATTATATCTTTCAGAAATAATGAGTAAGTACTTTATATAATTATCCATTTGCATGTTCAGATGCTCCATGGGACTTCCTATTTCTGGGGAAGCAATCAATAAAATTATAAGTAAATAGCTTTTAAAAAATATGCTTTTTATGCTTAATACTGTGGAGAATTAGTTTCATCATATATATTTTAAGTGTATAATCTCTAAATCCATTTGTTACTTAAAATTAATTTTATACTCAAAATAACTTCCTTTGAATTTACATTTGTACACAAAAGTAGATGTACAATATTTTT